>NC_046371.1:37974619-38062335 GCF_011125445.2 Fundulus heteroclitus
TTAATCTGACCGTCATGCTTTTGGACTGTGAGAGGGAAGCCAGAGTACCCAGAGGGAACCCAAGAAAGTAAACAGTGCTACCAACTGCACAGCCCGTCTTATGATCCCTCCATTATATTATATATAGCCACTTATCCATGCAGGGTCACGGGGGGGGGGCCTATCCAGCGGTCACTGGGACAGAGTGACGGTACACCCTGGACAGTTCTGTGCTGTCTTTGATGTGATGTAACAAGTAGCTGCCTCTAATTTTTATGTTTTGCTTAGAAAAGCAGTTTATTGATATACTGCTGGGGCTAGAATCCTCTGTATATGTCCCCATCTCACCTGCGATGTACAGCGAAGCGTTGCGGCTGATGGCCTTGCCGGCACTTTTCTAGCAATGCAGGCGTACACGCCCTCATGGGACGGGCCACGCCTGCCTCCCCCACATTTAGAAAGAAGAGGCTGCCCTCTGACAGAAGCATGGGTTGCACTTGGCCATCTCCCTTCTGTGTCCCCAGGGGCTGACCGTTCCGCAGCCACTCGATGGTCGGCTTTGGGCTGCCATCCACCCGGCAGGAGAGAGTGGCAGGATTGCCCAGTTTGACCACCACGTCAGAGGGATGGTGGACTATACGAGTTTTCTATCTCCTCTGTTTGAACTCGGGTACCTGAGGAGGACACAGTGATGATGCAGAGTAAGCAGTTGTGATCACAAGTTTACATCCACTTTTTAAGGTAAAATATGGTATTAATATGTTGCTGAGGGTTCAGTCAATGGAGGTTTAGAAGTAGACATGAAACAATTAACTGGATTAACTGTGATCGTTAATCAGTTATTGAAATGATCATCAATTAATTTAATAATCGAATAACGGACTCTAAAAGATGTCATTTGTTAAACGAACAACCCACTCAGAGCAATTATTAAGACAAAACAGTTCAAAAATACATTTTACATTTAAAATGAAAAGCTTTCTTTGTAAGTATGATCTATCCAGAACAGTTGCATAGTTTTAGATTGACCTAGCTCAAATTCAGTAAAAAAAATAAACTCCTATTGAACAAGGCAATGCAATTATTAAAACATTAGCAATTTAATAATTAGGTTACCATGTTGTGAGCATTGAAATATGTTTTTTACATGTTGCATTTCACAATGCATTATGTCATGATTTAGGTTTTTGTTTGTTTTGCTTTTGACTTTTCTGGACTTTTCCCATCAGCGTGTCACCTTTTAAAGAAACGTAACCCTGTGTCCGGCTGAATATAGGGTTCACCAGCCTCATAATTGCGTGTTTTACCCAAAGTATCTCTTTTAGATTATTGAACTAATCCAAAAAATAATTGATAGATGAGTTGATTATAGCTGTAGGCCTGGTAATAAAAAGAAAAAGCTGCAGCCCTGGTTAGAAGGTCTGCTTCTTTATTAATATGTGGAATGCCTATGGAAGCAACTTAAGCAACAAAAAGCTGGAATGATCTGTAAACTAAAGCATTTTTTTTTTTGCTTTGATTTTGAAATTATCCAACATTCATTAAACATAGGATATGTTTTGATTGATTTGTTGAAGTTTTCTACAACCCGCATATGGTTAGACATATTTTTTTCATCATTATAAAATATGAATATAAGAAATACAACAAATAACAAGGCCTGGGAACAACATCAGTTTCTCTGCCAGTGGTTCAGATGCAACAAGGACAACAGAGGAGGTCTCCATATTTTTTAACTCTTTCCTTCATTTTCTTCAACCTCTAATCAACAACCAGCTGAAGTTTTACCACAGTGTTCCCAGAGGAAGATTAAACAGGTTCCACCAGGTTCCCCTAAAGCCCCAACAACTTTTAAATTGACAACTTAAAAGCCGAGTCCATGCCAAGAAACTCACTAATTTAAACACTCATCACTTTCTGAAAAGACAAAGATTGCTCAGATATCCAGCCAGAATGGTGCTAGAAGTTTTCTGTTGGCTTTAGCAGCTTATTGTCAGCAGTGACTTGCTAACTGACCCACTGATTTGGGTCAGCTTGCTAATTGATCCACCATCAGTGGGGATCTAGGTGGATATAAGATTCTACATATCATTTGAGAAAATGAGAATCAGCTTTATATGTCAGGTATGTCTCACATACGAGGAATTTGACTGGATTGTACAATGCTCACAATGTGCTTACTTATACAATAATACCATAAAACGATAATGCATTAATAAAAAACAAAAAGCCTGCAGTATGGAAAACAAATGATCAGTACCAAAAGAGCAGACAGATTGAGACAATAATGCAATGGAGGAATGAGGGTAGAGCAAAGGATGCAGTCGGGTGTCAAAAATATTGATACTCTGAAAAGTACCGACACTTAAACTTTGTATCCGGATACAAGACTGAAGTGCCCATCACGACTGTGCATGACCTGCACTGTGGGCGCGTGCCCTCGACAGTCAGAGCGACCGACTGAGGCAGACAGCCCTCATAGCGACCCAGCTTGGTGTAGTGCAGGCACACACATGTCTGCTACTGCTATTACAAGGCTACCAGAAGGGGGGAGGGGGGTAAGGGGGGGGGGGGGGGGTGATGATGGGGGGGGGGGGGGGGGGATCATCTCCACAGTTTTGCACATTGGGTTGTTCTGGCTGCACCAGAGAGCAACCTCCTGTCTGTAGGCCGACTCATCACCATCCTGGATGAGGCCAGTGACCGTTGTGTTATCAGCAAGGGAGTTTGACAGATGGGTTCCCTGCAGGGCAGTAATTGGTGTAGAAGGAAAAGAGCAGTGAGGAGAGCACACACCCCTGAGGGACACCAGTGCTAATACTGTGGGTACTGGATGTGAAGTTCCCCAGCTTAACCTGGTGACTCCTGTTAGTCAGGAAGTTTGTGATCCACTGAAAGATGGAGGATGGCACAGTGAGCAGGGTGAGGTTGATGCTGAGGACGCCCACAATGATGGTGTTAAACAACGAGCTGAAGTCCATGATTAGGATCCTTGCATATATCCCTGGAGCATCAAGGTGTTGGTGGATGTAGTGCAGTCCCAAGTTGACCATAATCCACTAAGCTGTTAGCCCTGTAGGCAAACAGCAGGGCGTCCAACAAGGTTCCTTAGATGTCCTTTAAGTGGACCAACACCAGTCTTTCAAAGGACTTCATAACTGCAGGTATCCGGGAGTGAAGGTTGCTGACTGGGCTTCACACAGACAGTGAGCCTTCTCTCTCGGCAGCTGCTGCAGTGTGGAGAGAATACCTAGCAGTGTGGAGGCTCCTGCAGGGCCAAAGCAAAACTGTGATGGCAAGCCGGTTGTGGCGTGGAGCCCGCTTTGCCCCATGCCTAGGAAGATGCTGGGCTTCACATGGACAGCAGAGCCTTCTATCTCAGCAGCTGCTGCAGTGTGGAGAGAATACCTAGCAGTGTGGAGGCTACTGGAGGGCAGATCAGCCGCTGGCCAGAAAAGAAGCTGTTGCTCTCCGTGTCAGACTCCTGGAGCTTTGCCCTCAACCAATGAAGTGAAATCTAACCCCAAACAACACTCCACCGAGTCGTGCAGGCAGTGTGTGAACTACCCCTATATTTCGCTTCATATAAATAAAAGGCCCTAAATGTTAACTCAGTACGGCAGTTTGGAACTAAATAGATTCAGCAACTTTGATGAAACTAAGTCAAGAAGACTCCACTGAATCAGTGTGCTGACAATGTTAACTCCATAAGACAGTTGGGAACAGATCAGTCTTCCCCCCCCCCTCCTCTTATCTCTCCTCTCTCTCTTCATCTAAAAATTTAAATAATGCGTAAAAGTGCAAAAATTTGAAATTTCACATATTTCATAGTTAAAACATATATTGAAAATATAGCTTAGCACATATTCTTCTGAATCTTCTGAATTGTTGCCACACAGTAATTGTTAATAGCAGCAGGCACACTGACCACTGAAGGTGGGGCTGAAGCCATCCCCAGCAGGCGTTCACCAACCTCTGGCCTTATCGGTTCTGTGGGAAATAAACAGTGGAGCAGGGGCGGGGCGGGGCGGGGCGGGGCGGGGCGGGGCGGGGTCAGTAGGGTGCTGTGGGTGAGACCATGGTGATGGAGAAGGCTCTCCACACTGACAGCCATGCTGGCTGATTCTCCTCTTTGCTGCTTTCATGTCTTTAGTCAATGTGTTCCTGGCCTGGTTGGTCAGGACTCTGCTACTACTTTGGTTTGACTAAGCTGCCTGAGCTTTGCTGTAACCCGTTTGTTGTTGTTGTTTTATGTTCAGAAGGTTTTCAGTCTGCACACACATATCTTCACAAAAACTGAGGTGTTGATTGCAGAAAATGTGTTCAGCCAGTTGTCGTTTTTAAACTCCACTGATGCTGTGTACTGTATAGTCATTCCAGTTTGGAAGTAAACACTAAATATGAAGTCAGACAAAGGATGTTGTATCTTGGCCATAAATAATCAGTAATCCATTGGAGCAGTTTGTTTCTGATGATCAGCCTTTCTGTTAGTCTATCAGATCAGGAAAGAAGAGTCTGTTATAAAACCACAACCAGGATCAAGCCCTTCTTGAGTTTCACACATTACACATTGTGACGGCCCTGATCTGGGGTCTCATTTAAGAAAAAATAAAAAAATAAAATGAAAATCAGATTTATAAAACTGCAAAGCCATCAACAATGCAGACGACTGTCCACTGTGGCTCTACGCTCTTTCAGGAGGAGTGAATGCTGCTTGGAGAGACTTGATGCAACCTGCTGGGTTTCCTTAGAGAGGAAACTTTCTCACCAACCTGGAGGATCTGATCCAGTCTGTATAATCTGATTGTGATGACATGTATCATGAATTGGTGCTATATAAATAAAATTTAATTGAACTGAATTAAAACCATGCGCGCACAGCCGCGCCTGAATGTTTGCGTATCTTTTACCGCCTCATGTTCAATCAGAATTTGTCAATGCAAAGCACCTCATGAATGTAAATGTATATTTAAAATAGGTCAGCTGACTGTTTACAAAATGTGTAAATTACAGGTAACAGCACAGATGTTGTCCACATTAAAAAAAGTTGTTAAAGAAAACCTAGTTGCTGTGTTACTGTTGAAATTCCTCTGAGGCTATACTCTCAGATTAATATTCAGATGAGGAAGATGAGGAGGAATGAGATGTTTCCCCTGTGATGATAAAGACCCCCCTATCCCACTCCCACCCAAAAACCCTGCCTGGGGGACACGTCACCCCGGTGATCCCCGAGAAGAGGAGTGTGATGGTAGAAACGCATGATAAACTGTTTTGAGGACTTTTATTTGCATTTTAAGATGACTTATGGACGTTCTTTTTTTATTTGAAAGGTCCCATATGTATTCTATAGAGTCACAAGCATGAATAACACTGCTTATGATAACGTGGATCTAAAGTTTGGTATGGAGTCAAATTGAAAGCTTGAGAGGAATCATTAAGGGCTTCGGCTGTAATTCATCACTTTACCGTGTGTTGCCAGTCATGAGCGTAGATCTGGGTCAGAGCTGCTGTGAGGATCGCACATTTTCTCATCAATACATTTCTACTTTTGTGCTGAGGGTGACTTACACACCACTTTTCAGGACCATTCTGTGCGTACGCAAGCTTTAGAAATGAGAGCCCTGATCGTTACCTGTAGTTTTAGTAAAGCCATCAGGACAACACATTTCAGATACATGGATCAGAGAAAGAAAAGACTTACAGCCAGCACACTGAAAGGCCGCCACTCTCAGACGATGTCTATTTGTGGCCAGCTCCAGTGGAATGCCATTGTTTTAACTTCCTATGAAGTCGGATGACCACACTGAAGGAAACGGGAAGACTATGATCGGCTTCCTGGCAGGAGAGGAAGCTCGGTACTAGCAGGTCTCAGGAACATCAAGTCAAACAAAGCCACAGTACAACTCCAAAGAAAAGGAAAAATAGTTTGGATCTGTTTCCATGACACTCGTGATTTTCTCATAACTCATTCATTTTTTAACATCATTACCTCCAATATGGTAGAAGTACTTCCCTCACAGGCGCCACTTCCTTTTTGATGCACAACATGAACACAAAGGCTTGTAAACTCCTTAAGATCTGGAATATTATTTCATTGTATTTGACAAGTAGAACTGTAGCTAGCGTCTAGAGATAGTCCTAATCTACACTAAAAACAGAACCACATCATCACATACACAGCGCTCATTAGTTCAGCATAACTGAAAACAACTTTAAATCTGAACATTTTCCATCTTATATCAGGTCACATCAGTGCTTCCAGGGACCAGATGATGTGCAGCCTGTGCAGAGACAGTCCAAAGCTGTGCAAAATAAGCTGCTTCTGTCTTTTTCACCAGTTTATTTATGCCTCTCTTCGATGGACGTTTTCTCAGGTAAATTGTACTTTCCTCACTTGTATCACCTTTATATGCTCAATGCCAGCGCATGGTTTGCATGTGCATGTCATTTGAGACTAAATAATGCCATGCAGGAGGGAGGAGAAACTCTGGTCCTGGAGTACCAGCCGTGTTAAGAAAGTCCAAAGACAGTAGAAGTTTCCAGGTTTCATCACAACAGTGACGTCAGTTTCACTAATTAGTTCATACAGGGATCATATACACTTAAGTTAGATTTCACAGAGACACGTGTGAAAAAAGACCTATCCACGTATGAAATCTGATGTTATAGAACATTAATGGGCTTATTATCGTTATAAACTTACCGGAGAGCAAGAGCCCCAACAGCGCAACAAGACTTGCGCTGACGCACCGGCGCATCATCCAGGGGAACGGCTCCACACAAATAAATATTATTTAAAGTTTCTAAGCTAAATGCTGAGGTCTGAATAAAAAAGTCGTTGGTTCTTTCAAATGTGCGGACAAACTCTGCCTCCTACTAGGGCAGGGTAGGCTCCTGACAGAGGTGGATTTCGCTCTGAGCGTCCTGTCAGGCTCGATAGCGCGACACAGATCACAGCTTCCGGTTACCTTCCTTTTCAAAATAAAAGGCAACAGCTAGCGTAATTTACAATCATAAATAATTGTTTTCAATATGGTTCACCTGTGTACGGTTACATCAGGCTGAGACAGTTAGAGCGGGACTATATGTGTGTGGGTTCTTTATTATTATTATTATTATTATTATTATTATTATTATTATTATTATTATTATTAATAATAATAATAATAATAATAATAATAATAATAATAATAATAATAATAATAATATTATTATTAGTATTAGTAGTAGTAGTAGTAGTATTAGTATTATTAATTTATTTATTTAGCTATTCATTTTTGCATCATATCAGAAAGCTTTATCAATATGATCAAATACATTTATGGTATTCCTGTATATTATTGGCTGTTTGCTTGCTATTGGCTATTTTAACAGTGTTAAAATATTCCAACTTGCCAAAACAAAACAAAAAATTCCATCCCAGAGATTTTCTAGGAATCATTGTAAAGCAACATTCATGGACTTAAACCAGAGTTGTTGCTGAGTTTTATCCAAACAGCAGCTTATCATAAACTTCCTGTCGCTGCTTAGTGGAGCTTGTTCTAATCCGTGCTGCTGGGTGGAGGCTCCTTTGTTAAGCAGGGCTGCTCTTCACCAGCAGCAGCATGCTTTCTGTCATTGAGTCTGATGTTAAATTCAGCATCTGGCTGGGTCCCAGCTGCCTGTCATATTCCTCATCCTCTCAGCTCCTCCTTGTCCATCCCTAACTGCATTATCTCACAACAGATTCAGTTTATTCCAGTGAATAACATGAAATCCTCTGAGATGTGCTGATGTTGCTGGGAAATCTCCTCGCTGTTATTCAGCTGGTTTTCCTAGGAGCAGCTCTGTCACCATCATTGTACGAGACAGGAAGTTCTCGGTATGCTTGTTTTACAACAATAGAAGGAAATTGTGCATCTCTCAGTCTGCAGTAGGTCCACTGAGTGTTTTCAGCTGTTAGAGGGCAATTTATCTGAGTTAAACCTCAGTTTTCTAGAACATTTCAACTGAAGTGGAAAACTTTATTCATGAAAATTTATCTGATTGGTTTAAATTTATATTACTGTTTCCTACCCCTACAAATAATGTGATTTTTTTATGATGGTACTTTACAGCTGGACCATAATGTATTATGGAGGCTTTTATGTATTAAACCAGTTATTCTATGCCCAAATGTCTGTTTTTGATCATTTTATGGGCTGTTTTAATTCCAGTGGCTTTGCATTAGAAGTGGAGATGAAAAGTGAGATTAATATACAGGAAATAATAAAACAAAGGTGTGGAACGGATATTATGCAGTGCTTTTCCCCCTTATGTTTATGACATTACAATTTTTATTTAACAAAAAGCAATTCATTTTGCAGCACCATTGGCCTGGAATCTGCTTCAGGATGAACTTAATTTGAGAGTTGGTCTCTCTTTATTCCTTAGAAGGTCTTATAAATAATTCAGCAGAAACAAAATCTATATGCCATTGTTTAAATGGATTTTAGGAGCTGATTGGGTGAAGCGATAATTTGTGGTCACCTACCAAAACTTGGTTTTAGCCAGTCACGTTATAAAATGAAAACGTAAGCAGCAGGCACCATGTGACACCCCAACAAGTTCAGCTAGTCAGGGACTTCCTGCTGTTCTTATCTAAAGGAGAAATCATGGATTCAGATGTGATAGCATCAGTCCTTGCGCTGCCGTGGTTATGTTGCTTCGGCTGCTCAGCACCTCCTGCTTTCATCATAGCTGTATGTTCCGCCTTAAACCACAGTACTGCACAGTGATTGGTCCAAACTGTTTGTGGTTCAGGCCTGAATGATTGTGATGGCAGCAGGACAGCATGGATTCTCGTGTGTTTGTGAATGCACAAATACTGCGAGAATTCAGCTTGCAGGCGAGGTTAACTAAATTGTGCCTAGCTGGGGATTAGTAGGAAAATAATACATATCTTTCTCACCCAGAACCTCCAAAGGTGTGGTGTGCGTTTGTTGTGTTTTTATCCCTTGGTGCCAGTGTTGGCTGTAACTGTAGGTGTGATGATCCTGGGTTTTTATTTGGGTTTATGTTTTCAGCATTTCTTTGTTATGTTCCTAACGGCCTTGCCTTATCCTGTAGTTATATTTGCCATTTGGGTTTTGCCATATAGGTTTATTTTCTTGTGCTCATATTGGCAGGTGTTAGTTTCTTTATTATCTGTTTTGTCCCTGTCATCTAAGTTCTCTTGCTGTCGCAGTTTTTATTAATTCACTTTAAATTAGATTATTTTTTCATCTATGTTTATTTTGTATTATATTCTGTTAGATTTCTTCCTGCAGCATGATGCTGCCACCACCATGTTTCAACATGGGGATAGTGTTCACACTGCAAAAACGGAACTAAAAGTAATTAAAATGTTCTTAAAATATTTGTCCTTGATTTGAGCAGGTAATTAAGATGATTTGCCAATGGAATAAGTTTTATGCACTTAAAATAGGAACAACTCATCTCCATTATCTTATTTCAAGTGGAGTATGTCTTATTTTCTTATTTTAGGGGTCAAAATACTCATTCCATTGGCAGATAATCTTATTTACCTGCTAAAATCAAGGACAAATACACTAACTTTGAGAACATTTTACTTATTTTTAGATCCGTTTTTGCAGTGCAGGGTAATGTGTAGTTTTTCTCCAATCAGTGTTTTCTAAGTAGGCCCAAATAAATCCATCTTGATCTTAGCAATTCATGCACAATTGGTATACAGATGGAACTTTCTGTTTTCTTCCAAATTTGGCTTTCCTCCAGCAACTCTTCCATTAAGATTGCCAGATTTGTGGAGTGTAAGATGAATAGCTGTGAGCAGGTTCTCCTACCTGAGCTGTGGATTTCTGCAGCTCATCCAGAGGTACAAAGGACCACTTGGCTGCTTCAACGACTAATGCTCTCCTTACGAGCCGGTGTGTGTTGGTGGACATCTGTGTGTTGGTCTGTTTGCGGTTCTGCCATCCTCTTTTCATGTCCAGAAGATCTCTTTGAGATGTTCAGGGCTTTGAAGATTGCTGTAGAACCCAACCCTGCTTTTTGGAGGAAACCCTTTAAGATAATCATTTTTCTTCCACTTCACGATTATGCCCTGTTTTGTGTTGGTCTGCATCATTCTAATTAAAGCCAATTTACTGACATACAAAATAATAATACTAAAACAATAAAAGTTCCATGAATACATTTACTGTGCATGTGGCACAAATGTAATGATGAATAAAATCTTCTGGGTTTCCACAGCAAGGATGAGCCAGAAATAAGTGAACTACCACTAGTTCATTTCTCCAATGGCTGCCACAAACAAAGCATTGTGTGGTGAACTGTTCATTGTGAGGCTGAGAAAGGACCAGGGCCAAGTGATGGATGTTTATATTGATCCAACAACATAGGCTGGATGGCCTCGGCATCACCCAGCTTTCAGCTGACAACAAAAGCTTTAGAACGGATGAGGGATGGATCCCGCCTGCTAAAGCACAACCCATGAGAATGTTGTGAGGCTGAGATTTGTTGAAGGAAGGGCTCTTTTCTAAGCTGTTGACTAGGAGGTCGAGGGAAGTATAAGAAATGGGCAAAAGACGGGGAATGGGGTAAGAGAAAGAATGTGTGAAGAATTTGACAAACACAACTGAAACCTCGCTTGTTTTAAGCAAGTTAACATCAACGTGCTGTGCTTCAACTTTTTAGATCTGATTTAGGTGAAACCTGAGGATAAAAAAAGCTCAAAACGTCGGAATTTAGTTTGCTTTCCATGACATCAGAAACAGATTTTTAAACATTCACATTAACTCAGCAGAATATATACTACAACCAGTTGTTATAGGTTCAGTTTGACCAGCCACAGCTGATTACTGCTGGACCTGAGGCATCAACATAATACTTGAATAGAATCAGTCTAACAACAGGGTAAAAGATCTAACAGAAAAATCTACAAGCATCATGTCCAGACCAAGAAAAATGTAAGGAAAAAAAAGGGCTTAAAATGTATCCTTCTGGAAAGGATAACAAAGCTGTATCAATAATTCCTTCACAGCGATGCCAAACGCTGATGGCAGATGTTGCAGGAACATGGTTGGATAAAAGCTGTCATCAGCTTTAGGAAATAATTACTTTTTCACATAGGGCTACGTTTGTTTGGGTAATTTCATTAAAGTCATCATTACAAAACTGCTTTTTTCAAAATATTACCAGGAAGTTGTTGTCATTTGTTTGATCATTTGAGACATTTAAATGTGAAAAAAGTTTTTAAAACCTGAGGAAATCTGTTAGGGGCAACTCTTTTTAACGTTACTGTCAGTGTTACAAGTTTTAAAGAACCTTTAAGAAAAATTAAGATTTGAGAAAAACTGAAATGGAAATAAAATGTTATTAAAAGTAAAAAATAAAATTAATCAGAGACATTTCCTTATGACTTCTGACAGTGTTGTCTAGTATGCTGGTTTTGCTCTGAAATAACAGAAAGATGATAACTGCATTTATATTTAAAATGTTTCTAATGCTAAACTTAAGCCAAAGTTAAAACCACTTTAATCTCCTGGTTACTAATGTTCCTCAGGTTGTTCCTGACTTCTGTGAGTTCTTACCTTTTCTGCGGTGCAGCCGGCTTCTGTGAGGCGTGTCCTGGTGTCCCACACTCGGACCGCTGCGCTCTTTCACCCGGCTCTTTGAGCTGCCATCCAGCAGTCCTCTTTCCATCAGACACATTTTGTGGGACTTGCAGAGCTGTGAGTACCCAGCACAGGTGTGAACGCAGCTGAATATGCAGAGAAGCCACCCACTGAAAAGCATCTTCACCATGCAAGTCGACTCTCACTGGAAGCAACACTTCAGCCCTTAAATGCAGACGCACCGCAGCAGCAACAAACTCAAACGGATAAGTTAGCCTGCAACCATAGAGCCAACTAAAGGTTTAGACAGTGGAACCCAGCTTTCTGCATAAACCCTAACTACTCTTCCTCCTCAGTTAGTGAGATGTTTCATTCATCCAGTCTCCCTCCTCTTTGGGTTCCTTTTCTTCTCCAGGGAAGAGCAACATTGAAGAGAGGAGGGCCAAATAGTGATCAAATACATGCTGCGGACCTCATGCTGAGAGAGGCGAAGGGAACCATTCAATTAGTCACAATGTGACTTAGTGAGATTGATTTAGGGCAAAAAGAGGAAACTAAATAAGTTTTTGGTTACATAGATCACTGGATTAGCTAAATAAAATCTGTTTAAATTTGATTACAGCCAAAGGAAGCGTACATTTGACAAATATAAAGGCACTCTATTCCACAGCATTTCATTTTAACAAAGATCAGACAAAGTAGAGGCATATTTTTATTTCAAATATCTTTGACCAACGGGTGTTTTGACAGTAACAGCATCAAGGAAGATAAAAATGGGTACAAAGTTTCTTTTCTCTCTTTCTCCTCTCTCAAACCCCCTCCACCTTCACTCACTACTCAGACTCCCACCGCTCAGTTAGCCAGGCAAATTTGTAGCTGCCTGTCTGCACAGTATGAGTCTCATACATCATCTTGGCTCGCCTGCAAGAACGAAACAAAATGACCAAGTCAGCCATGTGGGGAAACTCTGCCCTCAATTTAAATGCAGTCAGTTTCAGTGGCCTCCCAGAGAGACCACAGATTCCTCTCCTGATTGGCTGCACATCATTTCCACCTGTAAACAACCTCTGATGGGTGTAAAATGAAGGCTATGTGGTGATGTAGCTGTAACGAATTGTCTGAAGACATTTTTAACTACCAATTATGTGTCTGCCCTCAGTTTGTAAACTGAAGAAAGGCAAGGTGAATTTATTTATATAGCACATTTCATTACAGAGACAATGCAAAGTGCTTTACATGATTAAAATATAGGAAAATAAAACAGAATAAAGGCAAGTAGGAATAAAGTGTAGGAAACAAAATAGAACATGGGAGAATAGAAATTAAAAGCAAACAAAGCTGATATACGGCGTTTATCTTGTCAAGATGATTTAATAATTCCTTAAAAAAAAAACATCTTGAGAGAATTGAAGAGGAAATGTAAAAACATTTAATGATGTGTTGATGAGAAACAATTACAAATCGACTAAGCAAGTGCTTCTAAAAGAACATCAGTGCATGAAGGATAATAGTGCGAGCCTAAGACTGTGATCTCAGATCCTCTGACAGCATCTGAGGCTGAGACTGCTGTAGTAGTTTTAGATTGTTTTATGATATTGTCTTTTTGATAGAAATTGTGAACGACCTGAAATCTATTACCTGTTGCCTTGCTACAGTTCCCACGAGTCTCTACAAAAAATATCCCTAACTGTGTTCAAGGCCCTGAAAACTGAAGTTATTAAACCAGTTTTAAAGAAGCCTAATATGCCTTAATGACAAGTCATTTCTGGCACATATATAATCAAAGATTTTTAGCAAAGATTAATGAAAAGATAGTTTATTAATAAATTTACTCATAGTTGATTAAAAAAGCATTGTATTTAATGTTGTATGTAATGTCTGCCTTCCTTCGTCCCTCGTCGCTGTCCTCACCGTCTCCTTCGCCTCATGCCTGCTCTTGCTGCTGAGCTGCCAGTTCTTTTCAATTCAATTCAATTCAATTCAATTTTATTTATATAGCGCCAATTCATGAAACATGTCATCTCGAGGCACTTTACAAAGTCAAAATCAATCATATTATACAGATTGGTCAAACATTTCCTATATAAGGGAACCAGTTAATTGCATCAAAGTCCCGACAAGCAGCATTCACTCCTGGGGAAGCGTAGAGCCACAGGAAGAGTCGTCTGCATTGTACATGGCTTTGCTGCAATCCCTCATACTGAGCAAGCATGAAGCAACAGTGGAAAGAAAAACCACCCATTAGCGGGAAGGAAAAACCTCCAGCAGAACCAGAACCGGGCTCAGTATGAACGGTCATCTGCCTCGACCGACTGGGGTTAGAGAAGACAGAGCAGAGACTCAACAAGAGAGACAAAAAAGCACAGAAGCGCACATTGATCCAGTAATCTGTTCTACATTAGATGGTAGTAGCGTGTGAGCCGTCTTCTCTGGATGATGTCACAGTTAACAGAACGTCAGACCAGGTGTACCTACTATGAAGAAAAAGAGAGAGAGCAAAAAGTTAAAAGCTGAAATGACAACAGTCATTTCAATGCAATGCAATGCAAAACTAGAGAGCAGTAGAAATCAGTAGAGTGAGAAAAATAGACCCTGATTCCTCCAGCAGCCTAGGCCTATAGCAGCAGAACTATAGAGCTAGCTCAGGGTAACATGAGCCACTCTGACTAGAAGCTTTGTCAAAAGGGAAAGTTTTAAGATTAGTCTTAAAAGTAGACGGGGTGTCTGCCTCACGGACCAAAACTGGGAGTTGGTTCCACAGGAGAGGAGCCTGATAGCTAAAGGATCTGCCTCCCATTCTACTTTTAGAGACTCTAGGAACCACCAGCAGACCTGCAGTCTGAGAGCGAAGTGCTCTGTTAGGAACATACAGGGTAATCAGAGCTCTGATATATGATGGAGCTTGATTATTAAGGGCTTTATACGTTAGAAGGAGAATTTTAAATTCTATTCTTGATTTAACAGGAAGCCAATGAAGGGAAGCTAAAATTGGAGAAATATGATCCCTCTTGTTGATTTTAATCAGAACTCTTGCTGCAGCATTTTGGATCAGCTGAAGACTTTGAACTGCATTTTGTGGACTTCCTGATAGTAAAGAATTACAATAGTCCAGCCTTGAAGTAACAAATGCATGGACCAGTTTTTCAGCATCACTCCTGGACAGAATGTTTCTAATTTTGGCGATATTCCTGAGGTGAAAAAAGGAAACTCTGGAAACCTGTTTAATATGGGATTTAAATGACATGTCTTGGTCGAAAACAACACCAAGATTTTTTACTTTATTTTCAGAGGTCAAGTTAATGCAACCCAGATTAAGTGATTGATTAAGAACTTTATTTTTTGAGGACTCTGATCCAAAGATTATCCAGCTTTTGATGTCATCAAGACATGACTGCAGTCGAAGTAATTGATTGGATTCATCAGGATTTATGGATAAATATAGCTGAGTGTTATCAGCATAACAGTGGAAATTAATTCCATGCTGTCTGATAATTTTGCCAATCGGAAGCATATATATAGTAAAGAGAATTGGCTCAAGGACTGAACCCTGTGGTACTCCACAAGTGACCCTAGAGTTTGAGGAAGATTTATTATTAACATGAACAAACTTAACTGTCAGACAGATCAGATTTAAACCAGCCTAATGCTTTCCCCTTAATCCCTACAGTATGCTCAAGTCTTTATTAGGAGAATATTGTGATCAACTGTATCAAATGCAGCACTGAGATCTAACAGGACAACTATAGACAGAAGTCCATTATCTGAGGCCATGAGAATATCATTGGCAGGGCAGTCAAACTCTTTTACAGCAGCAGGCCACACACTATCAAGTAGGAGGGTGCACTTATGCCGGTGCCCGAGCCCCGAAGGGGAGAATTTTGAATTTTGAAATAAAATAATTGGCATCCTCCCAAACATGATTACCTCGTCCTCAGTAAGTGAGGCAGCGTTGGAGGTCACCAATGCAGGGCTGTCAAAAGTAATCGGTCAACGGCGGCAAATCGCCGTCTATAACAGCTCTTGCCGCCGTTGACCGGTTACTTTTGACAGCCCTGCATTGGTGACCTTCATCAGAGCTGTTTCAGTGCTATGATGAGCTCTGAAGCCTGACTGAAACTCCTCAAGTAGGTCATTACTTTGTAAATGTTCACAAAGTTGATTAGCAACTAATTTCTCAAGAATTTTAGATAAGAAAAGAAGATTAGATATAGGTCTGTAATTTACTAACTCATCTTGATCAAGAGATCGTTTCTTAAGTAAAGGTTTAATAACAGCTACTTTAAAAGCCTGTGGTACATATCCATTTATTAAGGATAGATTAATCATGTCTAAAATAGGACCACTGATCAGAGGGTCTACCTCCTTAAACAACTTGGTTGGGATTGGGTCTAACATACAGGTAGAAGGTTTAGATGAAGCTAAAATTTTACATAGCTCAGAAAGCTCTACTGCTTCTAAACAGTTCAGACACTGCGCAGGTTCTAAGGATTCCTCCAACGCTGCCTCACTTACTGAGGACGAGGTAATCATGTTTGGGAGGATGCCAATTATTTTATTTTTAATGGAATCAATTTTATTTATGAAGAATCCCATAAAATCATTACTGCTAAGAGCTAAGGGAATGGATGGATCAACAGAGCTATGACTCTGGGTAAGTTTGGCAACTGTACTGAAGAGAAATCTAGGATTATTTTTATTCTCTTCAATTAATGATGAAAAATATGCTGCTCTAACTCTGCGAAGGGTCTTGTTATAAAACAATAGACTGTCCCTCCAGATTAGGTAGGATTCCTCTTGGTGTGTAGAGCGCCATTTTCTCTCCAATTTCCTAACATTGTGCTTCAAGGAACGCAGCTCTGAATTAAACCAGGGAGCCAGCTTCCTGTGAATAATCACCTTCTTTGTCAAGGGAGCTACATTGGCTGATGCAGAACGCAATGACGAAGTCATACCGTTAACAAATACATCTATTTGTGAATGGGAAGAAACAACATTGCTGCCATCTGCAGGGTATTTCTGCAATACTGAAGATATTAAAAGGGGGACAGACTCTTTAAAGTTTGATGCAGCATTCTTCCTTCGACCCCAGCCCTCACTCGCCTGCCCAGGAGGCTTCCTGGCTCCCCTCACCTTTCCCGGCTCTGCAGCACGGCACACACGGTCCTCCTGCTCTGCTGCGTCCACCGGCTCCTGCCATCATCATCCACCTGCTCCAGTCTGGTACCATTCACTGGTCTCCTTCTCCACCATCCATCTCCTGCAATAAACTGCATCAGACGAGACTCTGTGTGTGGCTGAATTTAAGTTCAACATTCCCAAAACCTGACAGTACGATCCGGCCAGAATGAACCCGTCGGCCACACAGAGTTTTCGCGAAGAGGTCAACCTGCGTCACGTGGCAGAGCTTTTCAGGAATCAGCTCCGGAGGTGCTTGGATGTCGTCGCCATGTTTAACCCACCTTGGAAGCGGGTGGGCGCACTAGCCCAGGTTCAGGACCTGCTGAGGGACAAAGCGGAGCTCCTGTCGCACCTCGAAGTAACTGGGCTGTTTGAGGAACTTAACTGGAACCACTGTGCTGCGGATGCTCAGCTCCTCAACAGGCCGCCTCCTCCTAGACCACCGCTCACCAGTTTGTCCACCTCGTCAGCGGCTCCTGCTGCTCCCGCTTTCTCTCGCCAGCAGCAGCCTCCCATTCGGTGCCCGGCTCCTTCCAATGTAGGTGGGTGTTTTTAAAAAGGAACTTAAAACTTAACTTTGAGAGAGAGATATTCTGCCTAGTTGTTTTCATGTTTCATTTTTATGTTGTTTTTATCTGTTCTTTATCTTTAATCTGTTTGCCACTGTAGCATATTGAGGTTTGATGTCAAATTTTAAAGTGCATTACATATAAAATGTATTATTATTATTATGAGCCTAAGTTGGGGCCCAAACATCACTCTGCCAATGCTAGCTTGCTCTCTTCCAGCAGTGGATCCTGGTGTCGTGTGTTGCCCAGCAAACAAACACTCACCTGACAACCCTTGAGACATGGAAGAAAATAGAATTCATTAGGCCAGGCCATCTTCATCCATTACCCTAGTGCAGTTTTGTCCAGTGTGCTTTTTTGGGCAATTGACAGAGGTCAGCTTAAGCCGGGCGTACACTGTACGAGTTTTTCCCCTTTTCGGGCCGATTCTTCAGTCGTGCGAGCATTTTTTTGAATCGGCCGAATTTCAGCTTGATCGTAGAGGGGGGGAGGAGGGGGGAATGGCTTCTCACGACTACCTCCAGATCAGGAATCGGACGATCGGTGAAAATCAAACATGTTTGAAATTCAGTCGGCTGTCGTGAGGTTTTCGTGAGCGCATCCTGCTGTTCAAGCAGAGCTACGAGGGGGCGCCCTCCCCTCCTCTCCGTCCCCGCCAGCGGAGGGAGGGAAGCGGGCGTCCCTGAAGCAACCTCCGGCCGGTGTTGGGGAGGGCGAGCCGTCCGGTCCGCGCAACGCGCTGGCCGCCTGTTTCGGCACTCCTCCGCGGTCCGCAACGCGCTGGCTGCCTGTTTCGGCACTCCTCCGCGGTCCGCAACGCGCTGGCTGCCTGTTTCGGCACTCCTCCGCTTGTTGGGGGGGCGGGCCGGGCGACCTGCCGTGCCGCGCGGCCGCCGGTGCGTCTCGTCCCTCCTCTCTCTCCCCTCCGTTCCCCTGACGCCCGGTGCCTCCTGCGGGCTTCGCCAGAGCTGGGCTCGAACCCCTGCTCTGGGTCCCTGTCACCTACCGTCGCTCGCCTGCCTCTGCCACCACAGTGAGCGGTCCCAGAGGGGACACGACGTACAGTGTGAGCAGTCCGGTCTCGTCCGAGCGTCGCGCCACACAGATCGTGAGCGGTGAACTTTTAAACCCCGCGGTTCCCTCGCACAGTTTGAGATGTATATAAGTACCACGACTGAAAAACTCGTACAGTGTACGCCCGGCTTTACCTGACGCCGCCAGATAGATTTGCTCCGCATATCCATCTGGAAACCTTCCGTTGAAGTAATTTTGGGAAGGGGCGAAAATACTGGTTAGCTGATTGGCCTATGTTGGTGATAGACGGGCCAAATAAACCAATCAGATTCGTCGTCGCTCTGTTACGAGCCACGACGAAAACACAACCACAAGCCAAGCTACTCTTGCTGCTGCAGGTAAAGGCTCGTTAGCTCAGCAAAGAAATACTCTGTAATTCAGATAAAACTTGCTCGATAGCGACGCTAACGCTAGTTTCGTCAGCTGAAGCCGCCATGTTCTTTAGACTGAACTGTCGCTCCTCGTTGCGTCACACCTCAACCCGCCTCAAAGCCAACGCTGATTGGACGTTCGTTTGGTGAACGGCTCCAAATTTTCTTTAACGGAGAGTAGCCAGACTGATCTGCGAGTGAAACCTTGAAAGCTCGCGAGATCAGGATGGTCTCACGAGGCTAGAGGTCAGCATGGACACCCTAACAGGTCTGGTACTGGGTATCCTTATATATATATAACAAACTGCTGAACTGTGTCATCAGTTTGAAATGAACACATTTCCATCAGAACCTGCACTGAGTTCTGAAACAATTAGCCAGAGAAGCTCATATGGGTCACCCATTGCTGCCCATGTACGTCAATTATATTTGGCTGCCGTTGCCTCAAATACAGATGACTGCAGACCAGGAGCTCACCACCAAAGCTGCTGCTTCAGAGATGCTCTGACCTAGCCATTTATTGCATTTTGTTCCATGTCAATACTTACTCAAATCTTGATATCGACCCATTTTTCTGCTTCACACCCATCTTGATATACCTAATATTCTGTTGCTGCCTGATAATTAGCATCCCAATCTTCAAAAGGAGCAATTACAAAGAGATAGTTATTGTTAATCACTTCAGCTGCTATTGACCATAATGCTATGCCTGATGTCTCAGTTTGACTTTTTTTTTACTCAAATTGGCATGTAGCGCTCACAGTATAAGTCACTGTAAGAATTAAAATAGGAAACTGTTTTAAACTGTATACTGATAATTCATTTCTGGTCAACAGCAAGTAACCAGTATTTTACTATCAAGTCAAATAGGTACACCTTGGGCTGGCGTTGACATTATCCGGTGGGGGGAGATTATCTATCCTTTCTAGCAAAGAAATTACTCAATTCAATTTTCTTTATATAGCACCAATTCACAACACATCATCTCAAGGCACTTTACAAAGTCAAATTCAATCAAGAAAATCAAGACAGATTAGCCAAAAAGTTTCCTAAGGAAGCCCAGCAGATTGCATCAAGTCTTGACAAGCAGCATTCACTCCTCCAGAATGAGCGTAGAGCCACAGTGGACAGTCGTCTGCATTGTGGTTGGCTTTGCAACAATCCGTCATACTGAGCATGCACG
The DNA here is from genome assembly GCF_011125445.2 of Fundulus heteroclitus. Taxonomy (NCBI): domain Eukaryota; kingdom Metazoa; phylum Chordata; class Actinopteri; order Cyprinodontiformes; family Fundulidae; genus Fundulus; species Fundulus heteroclitus. Next base: position 37,994,568 of record NC_046371.1, read on the forward strand.
AAACACTGGAGAGGAAAACTCCCCTTTAACAGGAAAGAAAACCTCCAGCAGAACCGGGTAATAGTTAACAGAACACAGCAGGTGTACCTACTATAAAGAGAAGAAATGACAGAGAACAAAAAGTTAAAAGTTGTAAATAACAAACAATGCAAAATTGAATTATCTTACTCATGGGGCTGGCAGGTAATCGGTGGTCAAAGGACAGGCACAAGGTCAGAACCGTGATGGCAGAGACAGGCAGGATGGTCAAGGGGAATAACCAGAGTCCCAAGTCTGAGAGAAGATCCAAGGTCAGAGCCAGTTGATCAGAGATCCAGGGAAAATCCAAAACAGAATCCGGGGGCAGAGTCAGAGCACAGAAGCAGGTCAGACATCCAGATAGCACAACAGTCAGGTCCAACAGGGGCTAGGTAGGCTCAGAAAATCAGAATGCAGAATCAGGTCAGGTAACAGGAAGGCCGACAGACAAGATCCAGGAAAGCTGGATTAAACTCACCGGTGGCTCGTAAAATTATGGCACTAGTGACTGGTCTGAGAGCTGGTTATATAGTCAGAGATGCAGGTGGATCTGGTGAAGGCTGATGAGAACGGGGCGGAGCTGCACAGGTGTGTTGAATGGTGAATCAGACCAGCATTGTGCCGAGATCATGACAATAGCAGCGTAACTAAAAATTATAGCTCAGAATAACCTGAGCTAATCTAACTATAAGCTTTATCAAAAAGTATGTTTACAGCTTAGTCCTAAAAGTACACAGGGTGTCTTCCTCACAGACCAAAACTGGGAGCTGGTTCCACAGGAGAGGAGCCTGATAACTAAAAGAAATGCCTCTCGTTCTACTTTTAGAGACTCTAGTAGGTGGTTGGGGTGGGATCATCAACAATGCAGCCTGAGAGCGAAGTGCTCTGTTAGGAACATACGGGGTAATCAGAGCTCTGATACATTATGAAGCTTGATTATTAAGGGCTTTATACGTGAGAAGGGGAATTTTAATTGATTTAATGGTAAGCCAATGAAGGGAAGCTAAAATTGGAGAAATATGATATTTCTTGTTAATTTTCATCAGAACTCTTGCTGCAGCGTTTTGGATCAGGTGAAGGCTTTGTACTGCACATTGTGGACATCCTGACAGTAAAGAATTACAGTAGTCCAGCCTTGAAGTAATAAATGCATGGAGTAGTTTTTCAGCATCAATCATGGGCAGAATATCTCTAATTTTGGCAACATTCTGGAGGTGAAAAGGATGCCAATGGTTTTGTTTTTAATAGAATCAATTTTCTTTATGAAGAATCTAATAAAGTCATTACTACTGCTAGCTAAGGGAATGGAAGGATCAACAGAGCTATGACTCTGGGTAAATTTGGCAACTGTACTAAGGAGAAACCTAGGATTATTTTTATTCCCCTCTATTGATGGAAAATATGCTGCTCTAACTCTAAGAAGGTTCTTCTTATACAGCAGTAGACTGTTATTCCAGATTAGGTAGGATTCCTCTAAATGTGTAGAGCGCCATTTTCTCTCCAACTTCCTAAAGTTGTGCTTGAAAGAACACAGCTCTGAATTAAACCAGGGAGCCGCTTTCCTTGGAATAATCACCTTCTTTTTCAAGGGGGCTATGCTGTCTAATGCAAAATGCAACAAGGAAGTGACACCATCAACAAAGGCATCAATTTGTGAATGGGAAGAAGCAACATTTCTTCCATCTGCTGGGCATTTCTGTGACACTGGGGAAATTAAAAAGGGGACAGACTCTTTAAAATTTGATATAGTATTGTCTAATAAATATCTACTATAATGAAGCCTTCTTTTGGGGCTGGAGAACTCTGTTGAATTGAACTTAAAGGTTATTAAAAATGGCCAGGTAGGACAGGGTTGTGAGGAAATACTGTTAATTCTTCACAACCAGCACAAGGTCCAAAGTATGAAGGCAAGAGTGTGTCGGTTTATGCACATCTTGAGCAAAACCAATTGAATCTAGGATGGTATTAAAGGCTACATTAAAGTTGTAACATTCAGTGTCAACATGAATGTTAAAATACCCCGCTATATATATATATATATATATATATATATATATATATATATATATATATATATATATATATATATATATATATATATATAATAACCTTGTTAGTGTTTAACACTACATCAGATAAGAAGTCTGAAAAATTATCTAAAAACTGGGAGTAAGGGCCTGGTGGACGATACAAAACAACAAACAGAAGAGGTTTTGTTGCTTTGCAGTTTGGATGAAGGAAGCTAGGGTTAAATGTTCAAAATAATTGTAGTTATTAATTGGCCTGGGACTAATTAATAAATCAGACTGAAAGATGGTTGCTACCCCTCTTCCTCGTCCTGTAATTCTGGGAATGTGGAAATTTAAATAATTAGAGACTCATTTATACTAACATAGTCCTCTTGCAGCCAGGTTTCTGTGAGACAAAATAAATCAATCTGGTTATCAGAAATCAATTCATTAATTAATATTCTTTGGAGAGAGAGAGAGAGACCTTGTGATTCTAGACCATGTTCAAGGTCTATGGTGAGAGCAGCAGAGCTACAATGAATGGCTAACCCCTAACCTAGCCACTAAGCTAACCGGATACATAAATACATAAGTGCGCATGAGCAGACACTGGCGTTACAGGAGCGCGTCAGAATGATTGGCATATGGGACAACCAATAGAAAAGGTGATTCCCCGGAAACTTGAGGGACAGAGAGGGGTGAGTATACAACGTCCATGGGTGAGAGCAGGAACAAAACTATGACAAATCCATGCCCTTTGGACTGAACAGTAAACATTGGTTAGAGTTTTAACAGGCCTGTAGCTCCCATAGAGAATAATTTTTTTAACCTCCTTTTTGTGATTACATCATTTATTGACTACCTTCAGGGTGGAATGACGATTTTACCCAGTATAACAAAAAGTGTTTTTGAACAGGATTACCAATTATAGCTTTAATCTGTTTAGTGTTGGCAGTGGGAAATACACCGTCTCAATGGGGTAATGGGTGGGTAACAGTACAGAAGCTGCAGAGAGGTGTGTTAAACTACGGCTTTACTTCCTGGTCTGGACCCTGGGTTGTCAGCATTTTGGAGAACTAATAAATCCTGAATCAATGTGAGCTTCTGTGCTGTTTTTGTCTCTGCTCTGTCTTCTCTAACCCCCAATCGCTCATGAACAGATGACTGTTCACACTGAGCCTGGTTCTGGTTCTGCTGGAGGTTTTCCTCCCTGTTAAAGGGGAGTTTTCCTCTCCAGTGTCGCTTCATGCATGCTCAGTATGAGGGATTGCTCCAAAGCCATCAACAATGCAGACGACTGTCCACTGTGGCTCTACGCTCTTTCAGGAGGAGTGAATGCTGCTTATCATGACTCGATGCAACCTGCTGGGTTTCCTTAGAGAGAAACTTTTTGACCAATCTGTCTTGATGATTTGACTGAATTTGAGTTTGAAAAGCGCCTTGAGATGACATATGTGTTGTGAATTGGCCTCTATGAATACAATTGAAGTCAAAATATAATAAAATACACAATAAAACAAAACAGCATTTCCCTTTGTAATACCATTAATTGGAATGCTATTAATTGGCTATTGCCTTTTTATTCATGAGCTTCATTAAGTTATAACTCAGCACTGTGATATAAAACCCCTCAGAGGGTCATTCTTTGGCCCTCAATGGGAGATCATGTCTGAGCAGCAGAGGGGCCATTAGAGGGCAATATCCCCCCTTCTGAGCCTTCATCATATGTCACATTGAGATACGTTGGGGTGATTTGTTTCCTGGAAGAAAGATGCAAGTCCAAGGCAACACCAAGATTTGCACATAAGAGCCCTAGAAAAAACAATTGCCAGGGCATGAAGGTTTGGTTCATTATGATGTTTTCTTCCTTAATCTACTATTGCATGTTGAGGTATTGCGGTAACTAATCCCTCATAATTCCAAATAAACTCTCACCAAAATCAGATTCCATATTGCCTTGCCATTTTAACTGTTAGCACATGGAGCACCAATCAGATTTTATTTGCCAAACTGTGTGAAAGGATTGCAAACATTGCCATCTGTTTGATTTAACACTAACAGAATTACATTCTTCAGGGATAGGAGTGCACATTTTGCTTGAATTCATGAATGGATTTTCAGGGTTTGCAGTCTCGTGGGGCGGTGACAGTAACCATAACACAAACAGAGGGTTAGAGGCCTGAAGATGTGAACTTCGAGCCAAAAGTTCTGCTTGAGTGCCTCTGAATGCTGGATCTAGCCCAGTGGGAATGCAACTCGTCCCTTCTGTGGTCCCAATATTGAGCACCCTGAGCTTGTTGCTCACACCTCTTTGGCTTTGCATTGCTTTCTCTTTAACCATCACCCCCGCCCCCCGTCTCTTTATATGTCCAGCTGGCTGCAGCACAAAGACTGCGTCTTCCAGTTCCAAATGATTCTCGAACCCCCACATGCTTTGTTCTGCTCATTTTCCCACTCCTGGGAGACACTTTTACTCGCTCGCTATGATTAAAATAGGGGAAGTGAAAAGGAGGAGAGGAACAGATTAGAAAAATGAGGACGCATGAGAGGGTGTTAGAAACGGAGTGAGGGATTTGAGAACCACTTGGCGTCAACGTTACATATTAGTGTCTGAGAAAAAAAAAATACAAATGCTTTTTTGTAAATTGAATAGTTTTCAATAAGTAGATGCATGTGTTGAGCTGTTATGGTAGGAGTAAGGGAGCATTGTTGCATTAACTGATTTATATGTATCATTTTCAAGGCAAAATCAACAGCAGCAAATATTGGTGGGAGTCACTGTTTACTGATATGATATTGATACCATTGTTCATGGATCCAGAAAGAAAGCTAAAAGGAAACGGAAGCAGTGACAGGTTGAATTAAAAGCCAGTCGGCTTCCTGCAGACTGGCTGTCACTGAGCCTCCTGCGCTGTCTTTTCCTGCGGCAGCTTAGATCATGTTTTATGGTAGTCATGTGGTCAATTAGAGGTAACAAATCCCTTCAGGTTGAATACCGTCAGATCCACTATCCCACCCCAACCCCCCAATTCCCAAGCTTGTGTGAAATAAGTCAGTGTATTGTTATACAAATAAAAAAGAAACGAGAAACACAGTATGGAGATGTGGGCCGGAACTAACAGGATTGGTTTTGATTCATTAGATTCTCTTTCATCCTCCTGGTTGGAATTCCGCTCCACATCTCCTCTTGCTTCACACTATAAAATGAAATGGGGCTGGGGGTGGGGTGGTTGGGAGGGGTCCATATAATTGAGGCTGTTTACTGCAAAACTTCATTTCCTTCTGGAATCACCTGCTTATTGAAACTTCACACTGAAACTGGCAAAACTGTAGAGAATTCATTAGCAGGTAAGCTGTGATACCAACATGTAGAAGAGAAGAGCCGTGCAAACCAGCAAAACATAAAACCGCCTTAAGGTTCTTAATTTCATTTTTGGGTAAATGCTGAATTTTGTGAAGTAGATGTCTATCTGAATTTATGAAAAAATTAACTTATTTATGCACACATGTTCCGCCTCTTTCAACTAACAGGGTTTCCCTTTAAGGCCAGGGCCCGTATTCACAAAGAATCCTTAGTGATGTCATTTTAGAAAAAATCTTATAATTCTCAGAATTCTGAGCCTTTTCTTTATATTTATCTCGGTAGTTGTTCACAATGCATCTTAAGCCTTAGGAGAACTCCTAAAGTGAAAAATGTTAGGAGTAATGAGGAGAACTTTTATGCCTGGTTCACACGGCAACATTTTAAAACTGTCAGCTGAATTTCAAAGCCTGAGAGACCCCAACACATAACAACAAAAAATCTTAGATATAATATATTTTTTTTAACATTTCAGAAGAACTGGAAAACGTCACAGAAAAATAATCATGAAAGTATACTCATAAAATACAAGCTAAAGCAAAATGATATAAACTCTACATACCTAGAGGAAGGGGAGAAATATGTTTCTGTGTTATACATGATGATGTCAGCAGCCTAAATAGTTATCTAGAAGTTTGACTGTGTGATGCTGTCTCCTCCCTGGCTTCTGATCGCTGCACGGAGCGGTTCTCACTTTCCAGGCTGGTGTGTAAAAGCAGAAAAAAAGACGTATTGATCTGCAGCAGTGTGCTTCAAACTCCTCCTCTTTGCGCCGTGTTCCAGGTACTAATTTATCTATCAACACTCATCTATTCCCCTACCAGCGCTGTGCGGACGCAGGCGCTGATCCTTTTGGTTTTCTCCACCTTTGTTCTCCATTTCATGTCCGTCGTTTTGTCAACTACATCCACTTTATACCAGGAGGCAATCTCAGTAAATGCTGACAGGTGAGAGCACATTATTATCAAATAGATGACGTAGTAAATTGACCAGTATGGCAAGTAAACATAACAAGCAAATCAATATAACAATAATATAAATAAGCAAATAAATAATTTTGTAATTTTGGTATTTCATCACATTTCTTTATACAGTCTAGTCGGTTAGTTTCTCTCCACTGATTATTAGGAGGATATGTGTGTGTTTATTTTTTGTAGTATCAAAGCTCTTAGAAAACAGCATCACACCTAGCAAGGCGTTGAACCACACCTCCTCAACAAGATAGTTTTTGCCCTCTTCTTAGTCACAGTCGCTGTCTGCAACTATCTTAATCTCTCTGAAGCTGAAACTCCTTGGCAGAAATCCTTAGGTAGGAGCTCTCCTCTCTGTCAAGGGTGGGAACATCTTCATCTCTAAAAGGAAGACCGCTGGCCTGCAGATGAGTGTATTTTACTGATCACGTCAGCTTTATGGACAAATATGTAAGGTTCACACAAGAGGATGTAAGAATGTCGGGTTGGCTTTCCTGGGCTGTGACGTCTCAGTCTCAGATGGAGGACAGTTAGAAACTGACGTGTACCACAAACCCACACACACCAGTACTTGGGGTTTGACTCCCATCACCCACAGGAGCACAAGTTAGGAGTCATCAGGACTCTGTGGGGAGGTTGTCTGCTCTGTGATACAAACTCAGGAGCCAGGGAGAAGAAATCACACAGTGAGCAACAGTCTGGTGTTGGCTGGCCTTGCTAGCTCGTGGAAGGATTGATGTGAATCTTTTCTGTTCAGTAAATGAACATTATTAGTGAGCCTTTATTTGTAATTTTATGTCTAAAAATTAAATTACATTTAGCTTATATAAAATGGTATTTCTAGTATGTTGGTTTATGCTAATTTATCTGTTTCATTTAAAGTCAGGTTGTATACATCACAAAAACAATAGTTGCTGCTAACAAAGTTTTTGTTCACCACTTAACTTATCATGCCAGAGATGCCACTGATTCTGATGTTGAGCTCATTAATTTAACCATTTCTTTCTAATACAAGGCGTCAACACCGTACTGAGAGGTGCAGGGCTTTGCTATTAACCATCCCATTTGAAACACATAGTGCACTGTACTAGATTTTATTTACAAGTATCTTAGTAGAGGAAGTTATTTGCAAATAATCTTGAATACCATGTATCATTTTCATTCCACTTTACAATGACTCATTACTTTTTGTTATTCTATCATAACAAATTCCAATAAATGTCATGTAACGTGACATACTGAGGAAAGGGTCAGTACCTTGGCGAGGCACTCTAACACTTTCTGTTTTACAGCATGTGTTGGTTATTGTTCTAGAGCATGACATACCACACTCTAAAATAGAAATAACCATTTAAATTTCAGTCTGTCTAATACAAAGACTCATTAAATATCTCTCAGATCCCCAGACTTTTGTGAAGTTGAAATATATTAACATGTCAGAAAGATGTCAGAATGTCCCAGCATTGACAGGCCATCAGCAAAACAGGAACCAGCTAGTGAAGAGTTCACATTTTATTGTAAGGAAAGACAATTCTAAATACACACTGAGCATCTCTCAGTTAATTAGAGCTGAGAATATAATCAACCAGTTCAGAGAGCTGTAAAAAGCACCTCACATCCTGTTAGAAGAAAAAAAGACCACTCACGCATTGCCAGTACCAAACCAATCATTTAAAAGGAGATAAATCAGAATCATAAACTCAATATTACAGCAGCATGTTGATGATGGATGACCAAAAACAACTTTTTGCTAAATGGACATAAAGACCTGTAGTATGTGAGTAAACATCCCACAGAAAGTAGTTGATGAAGAAGCTGCTGGCTCTCCTCCTCCTCCTTGTTCAGCGCAGTCTTGAGTCTGTTTTTTTTTTCTTTTTTTTTGGAGGGGAGGGGGGGGCTTCTTTTTCCACCCATCCACCCTGTTTTCCCCAGCTTCTGTGTATTGGAGCATTTGATCCTGGTGCCTCCAGTGATGCTGGAATCCTAGTGTGTTCTTAGAGCCTTAGCATGCACTGGTTCCAGGAAATGAAGGGGCAGCAGCAAGAAGAACGCCAGCAGAAAAACGGCACTCGCCACAGCCAGAAGCACGTAGCGGCCGATGAACAAAGTGTCTACTATCTGCAAAGAAAGGAGAGAATGCATTGATTAGGAGTCCTGAAGGGTTCCTCAACATTTTTCAAGACTTCCCAGTCCTTTAGTCAAATTTGGAAGTATGAATAGAAAACGTTTCTATACATTTTTGGGAAATATTTGTACAAACGTCAGGGTTGTAATATTTTTCCTGCAAAAATCCAAGGATGGGTGGACGAACAGACGGGCAAATTAAACTTAAATGTGACAGGAAATGAAGTTTGGAAATACAAATATTTTTTCAGACTTATTTTTCTCTTACTTTTCCAGATATGGGAAATACTGACATGTAATTCCATAGTTTCCCTCCCAGCCTGAGTAGGAACATGGAAATTAGGACACAGCGGCTCCTTTTTTTAGTGATTCCTTAATTAGCCACTAGATGTCATGAAAGGACTTCCAACAGATGGGGGCTGAGGTTTTGTGCACCTTAGTTGTGATGGACCAGCAACCAGCTCCATTGTTTAGTGCTCAGAGAGGGAGATCCCTGTGTGCCTACCTGCAGCAGGACCCAAGCTCACTGTGGTCAGGTGTGCTGCTTTGAAGCAGTGATACACTTTTACATATTTAGTCACATGTGCTCTAAAAAAAACATATTGGCTACTGCAGTCATTTATCAGAGTGAATAATATTGAATTAAATGAGGTCACTTTGATAAATTTGCTACACACCCTAGTAACTCCTCTTTAGAACTAAGTTAAATACATATGAATTTCTTCACTTTAATGCTGGTAATGAGGTAAACGTGGTTTGTTCTAAGATGAATTGAAAAGATCGTTCTGTTTATGATTTTGTGGGAAAAAGATGAGAATAGTGTTGCATATCTCTTTTTTTCAGAGTTCTAATTAATCTATATGCCTGTGCAAATTATCCGTTATCTGGGTCACAGCAATAGCAAACAGAACTATATCAGAGGCAACTGGACCTTTTCTCAGTTTTTCTGGAAATGTATTGAAACTTTATAAAGGATGGTTCCATGATGCCATGGGGTTGTAGCCATGGTCTTGGAAAAAATAATTTGCCTCATGCAGAACGGTGTAGCAGAGATGTTAGACGAACACATGCAGCCTTTAAAACCACATATTTTCCAGTGTGTCTATGCAACTTTTATCAGGACGGTGCATATCTCCATTCTGCATCTACTGCAAAGGAAGAACAGGGGAGCTACAGTGGGATTAGCATGCTAGCAATCTGGATCTGTTCTTAACAGAGAGTGCGCTCGCTGAGAATACTGAATGAATAAGTCATAGTGATGGGTGTGCAGGAAGAATGGGACAAACCCATCTCACATAAAACCATCTAGCGTTTGATATCCTAAATGTTAGAGTGTCCTTAGAGAGTGCTGGGAAGGAATGGGATCACCACAGAGCAGAACATGTGTTACTTCTCCTTTGTTCTTGTGCAATGCTGCATGCTTAAACCCAGCAACGGAGGTCTGACTCTCTAATTCATTTTTTTAAGAGAACATAAAAAGCTAATATTGACCAAGCCTTTTGTTTCGAGTAAACTGTTAAACTAAATCTAATGCGTTATGCAGCAACTGTTATATTACACATTTTAACCAATTCTGTCTGTACCAGTTTTCTTCTGACCAAGTGAAGGGTGGTAAAAGAGGTCAGATGTGGCAACAGAAAAAAACTATGTATGAATTTGAGAACAGCCTGAAGTCTGAAAAGCCAACGTGTTCTGCATTAGACCAACCAGGCTGGCTTCGTTTCTGTCCAGTTTCATGAAATGTGCAACACAGGTCAGGAATTTCAACTCAAGCTCGCTGCCTTCTAAGCTGTTGTTGTTCTTTCAGCAAATAAAAAGAAATGCCTTGGTTTAGAAATCAGTAAGTAAGAGCTCTGCTCTCAAATCGTCTATTTATCCACCTTTTTCAAAGCCTTTAAATCCAATAAATACACGTTGTTTGCTGCACAATCTGAGATCCAAATATTGGAAGATTGTTACTAGTCAAACACATAATAAAGTAATGCAATTAATTACTGTACTGTGAGAGTATTTGCAAAAAGGAAAATCTTATACTATTAAACAAAAATGGGGACATCACAACAGTGTGAGACAATGCTGATTGTTCCAGGTTCGGATCATCCTGTAAAACCTTTGTCTAGAGTAATAAATGCATATTATGTCTTCAGAACATCCTGTAACTGAGGAGTCAATATATTTTCTGTATCGCTGTTTTCTCCCAACTACTAAAAGTTCATTTCTGACTCTAGATTGTTTTGCTTTTTAATCTAGCACCATGTTCCATAAAGTACTTAAAGGAGCTATAAGTAATACTGACACCTTGTAGTTCAAATCGGTACAACAGCTTGCCAATCACAATAATCAAAAACGACGTTTTTAATCGGTGTGTTGCTCTTGTGAGTTTTTACTTACACAGGATAGGTTATTTGATGAGGTACTGTGTTCTATTTCTGGTCTGCTTCTCTTATTGGCTTCCATGTCTGCAGGCTGTTGCTCTTTTGCCAAAATATCAAATGTTGTGCTCTGTTTTGGAAATCCTGGGAGCTCTGATATGATTGGCTCAGGAAGCAGGAAGCACTGCAAAAAGGGAACTAAAAATAAGTAAATGTTTCTTGAAATTAGTGTGTTTTACCTTGATTTGAGCAGGTAAATAAGACTATTTGCCAATGGAATACGATTTTTGCACTTAAAATAGGAACAATTCATCTCTAAAATAACATAATTAGTTATCCTGCACTTGAAATAAGACAATGGAGATGAATTGTTCCTATTTTAAGTGCAAAAGTCTTATTCCATTGGCAAATAGTCTTATTTACCTGCTCTAATCAAGGAAAATTACAATGATTTCAAGAAAATTTCACTTACTTTTAGCTCCCTTTTTGCAGGAAGTAAACACGAGCTACACTCTAAACTGACGCAGTTCTGGGCCGTACCTCTGGGTTTCAAAGGGGACTGTCTGATTCCACTGGTGGGCTTTGGTATCCACAGTGGTCCCACTTCCGGCTTTAGGAGTCATGGGATAAACTTACTAGACTTGCAACCTGTGGCTTGGAAGCCTCGATCATCTCTTCCACAGATGTTAGTACCTACAAGAATGTAACTATCTAATAGTTATTCTGAATGAACCTTTTACCAACCATGGCTGGGACGTTATGGGGATGACTGAAACCTGGCTGAGTGTCGGTGATTCCAGCTGCTTCTATGATCTTCTTGTCACGTTCTGTTCTGGTTTATGTTTATTATTTGGTTAAAGTAGGTCTTTTCACCCTTGGATTTATTTCCGTTTTTGGATTCTAGTTTAGCCCCTTTATTGTGTTAGTTATCTGGTCCCTGTTTTAGCTCTGCTTTTAGTTCTGTGCTTGGTTTGCTTGGTTTTGTCTTAGGGTTATTTTCTAGTGTCCTGTCTGCTCCCTTAATCACTCCCACCTGTCCTTGATTAGTTTCCCTCCGCTCACCTGTTCTATCCGCCTATTTAAACCTGCCTTAGTTCTCTGCTCCCCATCGGTTCGTCACACTTGTCACCCATGCGTCCGCTGCCTCAGTTTGGTAAGAGCTCCCAGCACATTGATCCTGTCTGTAACCTGATCTGTTTTGTTCTGCCCAGTTCTGTTGCCGGTTCCCTGTCAAGTTGTCTGGATGTCTGCCTTACCCTTTTTGGACCCTGTTCTGTTTGACTGTTTTGATTCCCTCTCCTCACCTTCCCTCCGTCAAAAGCATTTCTACAGTGTTTGGCTGAATTCTGGGTTCTTCACCACATCATTCATTACACTTCTACCTGCAGATTGTTCATATTTTAATGAGCCAGGGTCATCTGGAGCTGTTGTTTTTAAGAAGTTCGCTTACAAACAACCTTTAACTGTCTGTTACTCAAACTTTGAGAATGTGTTGCTTGAATTGGGTCGCACCGCCCCACTCTTTTTGCTGCTGTTTACAGACCTCAGAAATATGACAAGCATTTTATCATGGAATTTATGTTTTAATTGTTGTGATTTTGTGGTGGTTTTAACATTCATGTCTCCTGTCCTACCAATCTGTTGGTCAAAGATTTCCTTAATCTTTTAGACTCTTTTAATCTTGTTCAATCTGTGTTGGGTCCAACCCAAGAACATAGTCCCACCCTGGAGCTTGGGTTTTCTTTTGGTTTATCGGTTTTAAACATTGAAGTATGTCTTGAGAACTCTTCTGAAACTTGTGAAAAGTTTCTACATTTTTATCAATAAAATACAAAATCTTAGATTACCAATTCCTCGGCCTCCACATGAACCGCCCACCTTTATTGCAAGAACGGCTGTCTTTCAACATTTCCAACTTGTGTGCTTTAATCAGTTGGAGAAAAGGTAATAAAATGAAGACCTCTTCCTATTCCCATGATGTTGTTCTAACTCACATTTTAAATAACATTTTAAAATCTGTTGGGTCTGACATTTTACAGATTTTTAATAGTCTCAACTCTGGTGTTGCTCCAGTTTATTTTAAACATGCGGTTGTGCAACCGTTGCTGAAGAAACCCAGTCTTGATTCTTCTGTTCTTTCAAATTTTAGGCCCATCTCAAAGCTTCCTTTTCTATCCAAGATTTTAGAAAGGATAGTTTTTATTCAGCTGCAGTCTTTTTTCAAATACTCACAACAACCTTGAAAATGTTCAGTCAGGTTTTAAAACCCTTCATAGCACTGAAACTGCACTTTAAAATATATTTAATGATCAGTTATTCTCGTTTTAGCCTTTGATATCGTCTACCGCTGCATTTTGCTTTCCAGACTTTATCTATGTGGTATCAAAGGCTCTGCACTGGACTGCTTCGAGCTTATTTCTCAGATAAGAGTTTCTCTGTACATATCGGAAAATCTGCTTTCTCCTCAGCTCCACTTGCATGTGGAGTTCCTCAAGGATCCGTTCTTGGACCTATTTTATTTTCTATCTACATGCTCCCTTTAGGTTCCATTTTTAGAAAATTTTATATTTCATTTCACTCATATGCAGATGATACTCAGATTTATTTTCAGTTGAAGCACAATCATCCTTTCTCACTTTGTCGCTCGTGTGCAGGCTCTCCCAAGTTTGCTTTTGTTTGTGTATTTCGAGTAGCGCTTCCTGTGCTATCCTAGTGCATCAGGTCTTGGCGATATCACAGTAAATTGGGCAAAAGACTGGGCTATTGCTTTTTTTTTTTTTACTTGCCATCAAGATCTCTGCCAACTGGCACCAGAAAATGGTATTATTGGGCTTTCTTTGTCCGGAAACAGATGCATACAACACCTTATGGGCGCAGCCATGATGAACTGGTTGAACTCGCACAGCTGACAATACAGCGATCTGATTGGCTGAGAAGCAAAATTCGAATCACGTGACCTCTTGGACTTGAGCGGAACGGTTTATATTTTGTATTGGCTGTAACTTATTAATGTGCAAGTGAAAACACGGCAACATTGTTTTTTTTTTTAGATCACTGCCATCTGTAGCAACTGATCCAAGTGGAAGAAAGTTGCCCCCAGACAGTTCATACGAAGAGTCATCCTACAGATTACGGCCCACGGTCTATTATGTGTCACTTGGATTGTACACAGGGGGACTTTATTTCACTAAATATGTAACATTTGAAGGTAACTGGCTGCACCAAAACTTGTTAGGAGCTTTCATGTACTCGGGCCTATTTCAATCCGTGTATTTCGCACATACAGGTTCGTGCAGGGCTAAATTTTTACGACCGTGTACGTGGTGCCACACTATAAACTTCTCGGCAGCAAGAAGTCTTCACACTGAATTGTTTTAGATGTAAGACCGAGCTTGATACACTAAGCTGCTCAAAGCAGGCGGTCACAAGGAAGCACAGCATCACTGTTCCTCTCTGTTCTCACTGACAGGTGTGCGGTGGGAGACTGCTGGAAAAGAAACGGCTCTAGGTGCTCAGCTAGTTAATCACACATTTTACCATCCGTTCCACTGCTTCGTCCCACTGACTGAAAGTGTGACAAATGTAGGCAACGGTACGCTCGACTATGAAGGGTAAAACATCCGCGGAGAGTCAACGTGAAGTCTGCGCAGCTCACAGTATGCGCACAGCACACCCAAGTATGTGGGAGCCTTTAGGCAGCCTGTGTCTGGAGTATGCGCTGGCAACAATAAACCTAGTAAGTTAATTCAATATAAAAGTTAAGTTTATTTTGGCCTTATGTTGGAAACAGTGCAATGTAGTTCAACTACTCTGTCCTTCCGACAGAGACGGATTGCTCTCCCTCTCAGGAGAGAGATGTATATGTGAAGGGGCGGAGTGATATTACACACTTGGGAAGAATATTTAGTGCGCCTTATAATCCGGTGCGCCTTATGGTCTGAAAAATACGGTACACTAATCTGTGCAGTTCCATTACAAGAGTGTTAAAAAAATTTAATTACAGGTAGCAATGTAACAAAAAAGGTAAAAAGCCTGGACTACGTTGGTGAATACTTCTGCAAAGCACTGTGTGTCATGTGGTAGGTGAAAAAGAAAAAATACTGCATATATTCAATAGGCTACAACTATACAGGAAGCATTGTGTAAGTTTACATGGTTGATGTGAAACATTGCAAAAGTGACTATAGAACTAAAAGTGTGCATCTCTTTCTGTTTATATCCTGCTGTTTTTAGCGATTCTCATAAATGAAATCAATGAAGAGATGCAAAGCAATTGAGTGACACTGCTTAAAGACTAAAACTCTTCAGGTCTGACGTTGCAGTTCCTTTGGTTGGAAGCACTGAGGTTAGTTTTTAGGCTGCCACTGAATGGCATGCTATGCTATGTTTCACTGATAACTTTGGGTGTCAGTTAATATTTCAGTCATGAGCCACCCATGATGATGAGAATGCAAACTGAGAAAACACCCTCAAGCCAGTATGACTGAAGACCAACTGCAGTCAAAAGAGACATTTCATAAGGCCTGCTGTGGAATGGGAGTAGTGTGTGTGTGTGTGTGTGTGTGTGTGTGTGTGTGTGTGTGTGTGTGTGTGTGTGTGCGCGTGTGTGTGTGTGTGTTCTTGTACTTGCAGCTGAGCGAGAATTTTTTTTGATTTTTTGCTAATTTTACTAGTAAAGTGAGGACATTCATGTAAAGCGAGGACTTTTTTTGGTCCTCATCCTTTTTTCTGGGCTAGGGGTTAGGTTAGGACTAAGGTGCCGATTAGGTTTAGGGTTAGGGAAATACTGGTTAAGGTCAGAGTTAAGCCATAGAAAGGCTTAATAATGAATGGAAGTCCATGGTAGTCAAGGCAAAGTCCTCAATTTGTATTTTAACTAAGGATGTGTGTCTGGGAGAGGTGTTGATGATGTATTCCATCTCTTATGAATGCATTTAACACATCTCACTTTTTAATTCGCCAATTACGCAGCAAGCAGGAGCCCAAACTGTGTGAGCCATGTTTTATTAATGTGCCACTGGGTGGGAGCATGTGGGGGGTGGGGTGTTGTATGAGCCACCCCCACCTCCAGTCTAACACTGGCCTAATTGGTGCTGTGATATTTCACTGTTGTTTAACAGCAAGAGGTTAAACATGTCTCTATTTGCTTGCAGGTCCTGTTCAGCCAATCGTCGCTGAATATTAATCCACCCTGACACACGGCACAAAAAAGAAAATGAAACCTTTAGGTTCTGACAAAGGGGAGGTTTTAATTGAGTATAGAATAAGCCAGAACATTTGGGCTTGTTCTACTTTATTATTCATATTTCTGTGAAAAATCAGGATAGGAAAGGACAGGAAATAAGGACAGGACTTGGCTTCTTGGGAACTCAAGTCCTGTCAGGTCCTAAAGTAATATTGAATTGACTTGGAACATTGAGCAGAAATTCCCATTCTGCTGGTTTTCTCTCTGCATTGCTATTCTCATATCTGCGCTGCACAGCGACTACAAAGCAGGAGCTGGCCAGGACAGGGCTCTGCTTTGCTATTTTGATGGGGTGGCAGCTTGCTTGGCAAATCCGGACAGCTTACTGGCACGAGCCGAAGACAACATGGGGAGTGTTTGTTCTGTGTTGCTGTTGGATTCAGATAAAGCAGAACAGGCCTTCACAACAAGCACATACACAGAGGGGCACATGCTGGCTCCATTTACAGGCTTACATGAGAGCAGAATTAGGGTTTCGTTCAGGGTCGGTGTTTAGATTGAACAGCCTTACTCGTAACCACAGCTCATACCTTCAGTCAGTGGAAATAAAGGAAATGAACACACTTCAATTCATCAGTCAGTTGTAGCTAAAGGTAAAAGCCCTGTGAAGCAATTTATTGAACTAGCTCAGGAATCTCTAACCCCAGCCCTCCAGAGTCGTGATCCTGTAAACTTTTGATGCATCCCTGCCCAAACACACCACGACAAGATAGTATAAAAGAAAATGTTGATTTTCTTCCATTTCTGCTCCAGTTTTGATGCTAATGTGCCCAGCCTTTTGGAGAGACCTGCCTGAACACCAGGAACATCCCTCAGGATTAGCAGGAGGGACCAGACGGACTGCCTGGACATTGTAATGTTGCTCTTGTAGTTGTTTGAGTCCACATGCTTCCAGCAAACAAACTTCAAATAAAGTTATCCTGCTTCACCAGTACCAGGATAACTAATGCTTACCTGGTTATACGTCGGTGGTAACAGGTTGATATGTGCTGCTCCTGGCTGTCATTCAGTGTGCATGAGTTTACTGAGGTTTCATGTTATTTGCTCAGTCTTTAAATATTTTTCACTCAAGACCTATGATGACACATTGTAAATGCATAACAAGAGTATAGGAGATTGTTGCTGCTGTCTAAAGAGTAACATTATGTTTTAATTACCCATGTGCCACTACAGCACTCCAATAAGTGATTTTGTCATAAATTCTGAAGTAGTAAAAACAAGCTCTTAAAACAATACTTATGATCATTTGAGATATCTGTCTGACTCTATAAAGAGAGAAACTAGCCAAGTTGTGTTTGTATTTCTACCAGTATGTTTGATCACATGGGGCTTTACCTCCATCTCTGTGAAAGGAGGAGGGCTCTCTGGGCTCCGAGGGAAGAACACAAGAACCAAAGTGATGGTCAGAGCCAGGAGGACAATGGGGATGACTCCTAACCTGCAATAAAAAAACAGTCCATGCTTCTTATTAATTGTAAATGCAGGTATTCTGACCATTATGGCCTAATAAGCTATTCCTTAAAGACAATAGTAGGGTACGCTGACTTTTTAGCTTTCAGCCAAGCAAATACTAGGTTGGACTACAGTGTGAAGTTTATCAAGACAACAGCCTGGAACATAAATCATTTAGACAAGTTGGGTCAACATAACAAAGTTCAACCTCTCAGAAGTTTGAAGACATCCAAAAGTAAAATGAATACTCCTCAATAAGTCTTGACATGCCATAAATACAATGTGTGGAGTTGTGTGACCGTTGCCACGCAGCAGACCAATCAGGACGACGTCTGGAGGGAGAGCTGGGTCTACCTGCTATCCAAACAGCATTGCTTTAAAACTGGTATGGTTTTTCACCTCGTTGGTTTCCTTTAATCTCTCCTTGTTCCTATTTCATATTTATACCTTCTTGTTCTTTTAATTTATGTTTATAGTTTCCAGTTATGTTCAGCAAAACCCTTTCTGAATAAAGCTGAAATGGTAATGGTATGTTAAGGTGTAACTTTGCCGTATCTGTGCTGTCACTTTGTTTGATTTGATTGAAAGTCTTCCATTTAGGCCAGATGTGGTCAGTATTTAAGCGTTCTCCAGTGAATTACATACACTAAATAAATGAGCTACAAATGAGGGAAACCTCTGCCTTTATTCTGCTTCTCAGTGATGACAGTCATGCATTTAACTCATTGAATAGCACCGCCTGTGTGCCACTTACCTGCTTGAATTTGTTTTTTTCTTGGTAACCAAAATGGATGTAGTGTAATTTGTCACGTCTTCCTTTAGATTTTAGATCCTGACAGGTTCCCGGTTTATAGTGTTGGGCCTAGCCATAGGATGAGACAAGGACTAAACCGCACACACAGAACAAGAGACGGTAGAACCCAAATCCTAGAATGCATGAGCCCATTTCCATGATAGCTCTTTGGAACAGTGAGAAGCAGCATCAGCACGTTCTTCCTCTCTGCAGCTCTACACAGACTGCATTGGGGAGGAAATGCTCGAGAACATCTTGGCCAAGCAAGCCTGGGACTTTTGTCATAGTTTATTTGCTTTCCTTATTCTCTTTATTTTTACTAAGTAGTTTAGTTGAAGGTCACTAGCCTTCCTGACTGGAATATTCAAACTAGAAGTTGCAGTATGTTAATAAATGGGTGTATTTTGGAGAGAAGTTGTTTGTTTGTAGCTGTTTGGCTGTTATTTCCTGATTATCAGGCTGTACTCTGGCTCGGTCATTTTAAAAAATGGCCAACTTTTTTTTTTAATTAATAATTATTCATAGCAAAACCAAACCTAGTATTGCACAAGTCATTACATAAGACAGTTGCTCTGTATATTGTAATAATTTCTTACATATTGTTGGTCCACCTGCAATGCTGATGACTAGAAAATTATTGCAGGACAATGGGTTGTAAATTGGCCCTGTTTTTAAAAGAATAGCTTAGCAATATTCTCATCAACCAAAAAATTATTTTTAACATGTTAGACAGTTTATGCTAAAATTTAAACAATATATTGTTGCTGATATATTTTATTTAAAACAAAACATATCTGCACTGCTGCTGAAATAATCCAGCATTTTGTTCAGCATAGAAATATTTGATATCATCCATATCATTAATTATTTTTTTTACAGTGGGAATAAGTATTTCTAGACACTAACATTTGGGATTTAGTGCTCTGCTCTTTTCTCCGTGTATTTTATGGATAACTTTTCTTTTGACTTCTTTAACAAGCTGATAGTTTTGCCTCCCTCTAAAACAAATTACCGTAAACTCTAACATGTGCGCAGTTTCATTTTAATGCAGGATTATTTCGGAATTATATGCCGGGTTAAAATAGCAGAATTTAAAGTGTAAAATTAAAGTTTTAAAGTGCTGATCCTAAGATGAGCTGCTCCATCGTTTGGGCAGCTGAATGGCTGCAGACACCGTGGAAATGTTCACAGCGTGGGAGCGGGGCCGCTCCTTCCACTCACTTTGTGGAGCCAGCAGCTCTCAGCAGAACCATCGATGCCACGAGAGAAGCCATCCAAACGATCACGATGACAAAAACACCCGTCCCCATTTGCAGCACTGCGTTCGTCATTTCGCTCAACCCGCCTAACGTCAGACGCTGGCTGGATACACGCCGCCCGCCGTTACATCTCAACGAGTCGGCGGTAGACGAGGCTGTGGGCGGCGCTAGGCTGGCGGGGGCAGCGCCACGGCTGATGGTGACCACAGAAAGCCGCTGTTTAAGGTTAAAAAGAGTTGATAAGGCGCTCTGGCGTCCGGCACTTCCTGGTAACAATAAGCCTGGGCATCATTGGATAGTCGTATATGAGAGCTGTCCAATGAAGGGCGTCCTTCTTGAAGCAAACAGGAAGCGGAAAGCGGGGCTGCGCACCATTCGTCACCCGGCGAAGCAATTGGTGCGCCGGCGAGGGGAGGCGAGGCTGGTAAAGCATTCAAATAGAAACTCAGTCGGAGCATATCTACCAGACCAAATGGAAGACATTTCATTCATTTGAGTTAAAGCTAAAAAGTCTGATGCGGGTTAGGATTAAGAAGTGGCTTTGATCTGCAGAATATGCTGAATTACAAGCAGTTCCCCTTGTTTCTATTTAATCAGCTCGCATCTGTAGCGTCATCAGCAGTTTTTCAGGTAATGTTAGACTCAGGTTACCCTGACAGGTTGTTCCCGCCTCCTCCACCTAACAGCCGCGCGCTCTGATCACCGTCACCGAGGGAAAACTCCTCCCGCGCCGCCTCATAATCACTCCCGGCTGACTGCTAAGGAACGCACCCAGACACATGGAATCAAACCTTAAACAAGCGGAAAATAGTTTTGTGGTTTAGCATGTATACGGATTTCAACGTGGATAATTATCTTCGTAGCATAAATAATTAGCTAATGAAGTCATTACACGAGTGAATTATGTATTATGAACGATGGATGATGGAAGGTAGCAAAAGACAAAACAGGTGACTATCTGGGTACAATTTTAGAGGGAAAAAACTTTACAAACATTACAAAAAAAAACGAAACAACTAATATCAGCACCAGCCAATGCATTAATTATGTCCGAAATTGTT
Organism: Fundulus heteroclitus; assembly: GCF_011125445.2. Taxonomy (NCBI): domain Eukaryota; kingdom Metazoa; phylum Chordata; class Actinopteri; order Cyprinodontiformes; family Fundulidae; genus Fundulus; species Fundulus heteroclitus. Next base: position 38,015,233 of record NC_046371.1, read on the forward strand.
TAATAAGTGGTTGTTTAAGAGGGCTGCTTGGTCTGAGCAGCGCGTGGTTCTGGCTTCACCGGTTCTATTGAATGTAGTTTTAATGCAGACCGCCAGGGGGCTGACCACTTCCATGAGCGCGTTTACGCCTGCGACGTGCTGCCTTTAGGTGACACTCGTAACATTCAAGCATCCACGTTTATTTCTGACCCAGATCGGCGAGAGCTCTGTTGATTAAATGCTGCAAACAGATCAGATAAATAAAGGCCAAGAATAAAAACGGGGAAGATGTGTAGATTATCCTGATTTAACAAGAGGGTTAAATCAGGCACTGAGAACAAAGCACATTTTTTATTTGAGTGGATGGAAAGTCAAATTCAGTGTCAGCAGGCAGAAGAAGATACTTTCATTCTAAAGCAACACTGTTTTTGCAATATGGCTAAATGAATGCAAGATTTGCTGTGTCAGGCAATGACAAACTCTGTTTTTTGCAAGGAGTAAAAGCCAAATGTTTCAATTTAATTTGGTTCAGTTAATCCTCTTTTTATTTAATTCAAGGTATCCAGAATTAATCAAATGTTATCTCAAGGGACTTACATAAAAAAGAAAAAACTGGGCAAATTAATACACACACACACACACACACACACACACACACACACACACACACACACACACACACTACTCCCATTCCACAGCAGGCCTTATGAAATGTCTCTTTTGACTGCAGTTGGTCTTCAGTCATACTGGCTTGAGGGTGTTTTCTCAGTTTGCATTCTCATCATCATGGGTGGCTCATGACTGAAATATTAACTGCCATATATATATATATATATATATATATATATATATATATATATATATATATATATATATATATAATCTGAAGTGAAGACAACGGTAGTGTCGGTAGTCATCGAAGCACTCGGGGCAGTAACCACTACTCTGGAGAAGACATCTCAGTCCAGAAGAGCGCCATCTTAAGAAGAGCTAAGAAATGCAGAAGAGCCCTCTAACTGCCAGGCTTCTGGTGAGCTTGAGAAATGGAGAGCCACCCACCCTGCTCAGGAGTATGAGGGGTGGGTGAGAGAATAATCACCCACCCCTCATACTGCGTGCCACAAAGACTCCTTGATAGGTGTCAAGACGTTTTCAGGAACAACTGAACGAAAGTCACAAAAGATTTAAGCCTGTTTGGTGATCAGTCCAAAAAAAAAAGAGCAAACCAAAAATAATTCCAAACTGTGGGTTTAAATAAAAAATATTTTAATGCCATTTTAAAGGTTGTTCTTTTCAGAAGTTCATTTTAACCTGACAAACAAGCATCATCAAAGCACATAACCTAATAAATGGCAGTCTCTCTATTCTAAGCATATCAAGGACAATAAGGAACACAGCATTGTATCATGGAAATCCAACCTTTATCTCCCACTAATAATCCCCTTAGCTTCCCGCTTTCACGCTATACTAACCGTTCCGCTGCAGCAGACCTGGAGCACAGTTTCACTGTACCTTGCTTTTAGTTTGAGTAAAGGAGGATTTTCAAAGCTCTAACTTTTATGCACACATCCCAATTAATGCACTTATGAAGACAGAAAATAAAAAAAGAAGAAGAGACACACACAAACTGATCCGTTGCCATCTAAAGTGTATGTGGAAAGCACAGCTTTCACAGCTGTCATCCTGGTAGATTTGGCCCTTGGAGATCCTCAGCAATTTCAGCTGTGGTCCTCTGGGAGGCGCCACAGGGCCCTAAGATCAATGAATATAGAAGTAAAGTTTACCCTTCAGCCATCATGGCACTTTGTTTTTTTAACAAAGAAAACGACTTGAAATGCAATATCTGAAATTAATGTATGCTCTGATTCTCTAATACTTAATATGTTTCTATAGTCTAATTTATTTCAAGCATTTTATTAAATACGTTTCTTGGTTTTTAATAGTTGTCTTTAAGTAGAAAGTGAAACATTGCATTTTTGTTGTATAGACTATATATTGTCCTCTAAAGTCTTTTGAAAACCTTATCACTTTGGGGTCTACAGACCACTTTTATTTGCATTGAATGCTCTGTTTCATTTGCCTTGGCAATCAGAGCTGTGATCTGGGAGTAGTGTCCTACCCCAGAGGCTGCAACCAGTTTGGTCCAGAATCTCTTACTGAGATACAGGGATGGCATCACAGCAAATTCTGTTCAGTGACCAGGTTAACTACAAATACAACTACAACCAGAAATCCAAGCTAATTTAAACACATTTCACATTTTATGCACTCCAACACTAACAGAGTGGCAATAATTAAATAGTATCAAAGGTGTACGAAGTGGAAATAAACAGTATAATCCTGCTACAATCGCTGTTTTATGTGTGGCAGCCATATTGGATTTTAATATTGGGTTCTATGAGGAACGTTCCTTCTTTCAATATAAGGTTGTGAGTTTGTTTGAACTATACTGTTTGAACACAGAGAATGTAGGAAACTACATCATTAATTATAACTATTGTATGAACCTGAATAGTAGCAGAGCTCAATGTTTTATTTTATAATTTGCAGTTCAGTGAATTGTTGCTTTAGATTCAGCACCTGAATTCTGACGTAAGTTGAACACAGCGTAATAACTCAACACAGCTAGCTGCAAGTTTAACTCCTCCCAGCCAGCAGGTGGCGCACTCTCCAGCTCTCATTCCAATGTTCAGTTGTACTGTTTGCCAGCCGGTTGCCTGGTCCTTTGGTTTTTTGACTTTCTGGAAATTAGACAAAAGTTTTGTACTTGACAAGGGAAAAGGTGAGCAATGATATTAAGCGTACATTGTATGGAAAAACATCAGTTCAAGTATCTTGGATTATGGTTTGACAGCAAACTGTCTTGGAATTTAGTTTCAAAATCTAGAATGATGTTGTTTTAGAACTGTCTCAAATAATAAACAGATTACGTATACTGAGGAAATAAGTATGTGGTTTTCCAGTGGGTGCCAGCTCATATTGGAATAGAAGGTCATGAATTAGCTGATAAATATGCAAAGCAGGGTGCAACACAATTAAACATAGGTTTCTCTGTTATGTATTCATAGACAGAAATTAAGTTATGGTTCCGCTGAGCTCCATATAGCTCCACACATCCATCTGGAATCGCTGCCATTGGGTGGGATTTCAATACCACATAAAATGGATGAGCCAATCAGGATCGCGGGGCAGGATTTTTTTAATATGTGACGTATCAGAGAAGTGACTGTTTAGATTCAGACAACAATGGCAGCGCAGAGCGAGGAAGCAAGCAGTAACATTGATGCTGCTATTTCATCAGTGTTGTACAAACTACTGAATATTAATTATTTAAAAGAACACCAGAGAATGTCATTGGAAACTTTTGTTAGTGGAAACGATGTTTTCACTGTACTCCCGATTGGGCTTGGCAAGAACTTGGACTTCCCTAACTTCAGCATCACGGGTTGGTTTCATGTGAGTGGTTGAAGTAGCACGTCAGTAAAGATGACGGACAAGTGCTTCATATGCAACTATATGCATGGATTTTTGATAAGGCCCCTCCTTCTGAACATCATCTCTAATGGAACAATACCAGATGGACGTGTGGAGCTCTGCAGAATGAAATCCATCTGGTGAGGGTCAGGTTATAAATTAAGAGCATTGTAAAGAGTAATATAAAAAGAAGGTGGCAAAGAGACTGGGACGAAAGTAGTAGCGGCCATTTCTATTACTATGTTCATCAACATATTTGGGGAAGAATGGAGATCGGGGTGATCTTTGAGGATGTTCTGTCACGTTTAATGATGGGACACACATTACACTGATGGAAAACATCCACCTGGAGACTGTGAGCATTGTGGGGAGACAACAGAACATGTGGTTTTGACTTGCACTAAATACAGACGACACAGCAGAAGCCTCAGGGCAAGAATAATTCAGAATGAAATACCATTTAATATCAATAGTATACTGCAGGGATGTTAAGATACAGAAATTTGTAAAGCGGTCCTGAAATTTATGAAAAGTTCAGGATTGCTTTGGCGTATTCAGATTGGGCAGACTTGACTAACCATCACGGCTCACACTCCATCCTGGAAGGTGGCGGTAATGCACCTCTTCATTGTTTGTCAGCTGCCAGTAAACTTCACAAGATGAAGAAGAAGAAGGTCCTTTTGTTAGCATTAGCAAGCATTTAACTTACCTGTCCTGAAGGAAAGCGGACACCTCTGTGTGGCTTATGTTCTGAACCCCTTCGCTTCCTTGAATTGGCACCAACTCTGAAACGTTGACCGATGTTCAACCTCGTTTGGCTTCTTTTTCTGTTCCACTTCAATCTGAGAAATGTAATAACTAGAAGCTATTTCTACTCAGCAGAGTTACTGTCTGGCAATGCCTGAGCACCGTCTGACAGGACTTTAACCTACTATTCCTATTAGTGCAGAATCCTTTGGCGTCGATGTTGGCATCATTACCAGAAGTGAATATTTAAACATTTTGGACCCGTCTAAATTTATATACCATATATTTGTTTTTCAATAAAATTAATATTTGTATTCTGCACCAATCTAGACATTCTGTGGAGATATCATTTTTGAAAAATGTATCTTTTTAGATGAAAGTTGCAGCGATAACCTTTAAATACAGTAGTAAACATGCATCCATTATCTAGACCACCTATCCGTTCAGAATCAGGGGGGCTGGTGCCTGTCTCCAGGGGACAGAGTGAGAGGTGGGGGTCCCCCTGGACAGGTCACGCTCCATCACAGGGCAGCACAGAGACACACAACCATTAAACCAACAGTCCTGTTAGTGCCTGTGAGACTTTGGGACGAAGCTGGAGTACCAGGAGAGAACCCGGCACGCACAGGGAATAAAAAAAAAAACAACTGGATTATTCAGTGTTTGCATTCTTCCATCGTATTACTGTTATTTGTCATTTTTACCTGAAAACTGGTTAAAACCATTGCTTTAGACTAAATACTTTAGCCCCAGTGAGTCCTGAGGGGACAGCAGAGACATCCTGCCGTGTTCTCTGTTCCAAACAGAAAGCTGTGGTCAGAATTCAGCTGCAGATCAACTCTTTCCTCTCTGTCCTTCCAGCAGCGACACTAACACAGCCTCTGATGTGTTTCCCTTTTTGGATCCTCTTCCCCGTGATTGTCGTTTTTCCCACGGACTCTGGAAGGCAGCAGTAGAGGGGGGGACGTAGACCCAGACGGTGGGAGGTGGGAGGGGCCTGGTGCGGCTGACGTCAGCGGCTGTGTGGAGGAGTATAGGCTGTGCTGTCAGCCCAGTGTCAGTCTGATGAAGATTGGCATGCAGGTAAGCTGTCATTCATTTTCAGTGTCAGTGTATGGGAGCAGAGCTGCAGCACTTCAGCGTCCTTCCTTCCCCCCTTTCCCCCCCCCCTCCCTCCTCCTCTCCCCTCCCCTCCTCCCCACCCCACCCCACTCCATCACGGGAGCCAGGACATTATTCACCCAGTCAGACAGCCAGGCCAGAGTGGGGACGGGGAGTGGGCGGCAAGAGGGGTGGGGGGGGCAGGAGGGGAGAGAAATAGAGAGTGAGAGAGGGAGGGAGAGAGAGACGGACGGAGGGAGGGAGGGGGAGAGAGAGAGGGAAGGAGAGGAGGAGATGCGTTCAGTGCTGGGCTGAATGAGCTGACAGTTTTTGCTCTTTTCTTCCTGCACGTCTCCGTCCGGATCTTTTGTTTTTATCTGAGTAATAAAGCGCAGAAATGATCGGGGTTGGTGTTTGGGAGGCAGGCGTGAAGGATGCGTCCTGAAGCGTCAGCATGCCCTCCTCACAGGGACTCCGAGTTAAATTAGCGCCTTTCCGCTGGAAGTGGCCCTTTTCTTCAGCTTTGGAAAGGAAGGACGAGTTTAGAGCTGCAGCGGCTCTTCTCTGTCCGGCCGGACGCGTTTAGTTTCTGGGACGCTTTCATGCGTAAATCTGGCGGCAGTCTGCGCGTAAAGAGGAGCCGCAGTCTGGGACTGAACTGCGCAAATGTTTCAGCGTAGAGCACATTGTCCATGTGCTGTTTTTTTTTTTTTTTTTTTTTTTTTTTTTAGTGTGAATACTTTTGCCTGAATATATTTATGAGAAATAACGAACTGAACGCAGAGAAATATTCCCATTTCCTTCCTAATGACTGATGGTATTTTCCTCTGATTGTCTGTAATTCTCTGAGTAACCTGAAACAGACTTTTCTTCAAAGTAGAAACAGTTTTTAGTTTTTTTTTGTTGTATTTGTGCTAAAAATTCCTTTTTGTCTTTATTAAACATGTGCGGGTTTGGTGTTGTTTGGGATTTCTGGTTGGAGCTCTCATGTTGGGCCTTGAGGAAAAAACTCCTCTGTGAACTGAACAGTGACCTTCTTTGTGTGCCACCCATCAGCAGCTTCCCTTTCCCCTCCATACTTCTTCCCTAACTTCTTGGCTGTTTTAATGTTTTTGCCAGAGCCTTGGCAGAGCGATGGGACAGCTCTCCTCGGCAGTAAACGGGCCTCTTTGATTTGACGTGAGGGAAAAAGCAGAGCGCTCTGTGAGTTGACTCAGCTTTGATCTGTGCCCTGCCAGGCCAGCATCACCTGCAGCTTCAGCATTTATTGGGGAATTTCCTGGAAGCTGCTGCCTTTGGTGTCTGACCATAGAAAAATAACACAACAGAGCATATCTGAGCGTAAACGAGGACCTTCTTCTTCCGGCTAAATACACATGGATCCCCCTGCTTGCCTGAGACTCAGACGGCTTGGGCTCCCTCGCTGTCGGCAGGCGCTGGTGAAGCCCTCTGAGGAACGCCGGCTTAAACAAAAGCTTTGAAAGGCTGCTGTTGTTGCAGATGAAGCAGTTGTCGTGCTCACACGCAGACACATACATGGTGGCCCTCAGAGATGTTTGTTCTTTGTTGTCATGTACCCCGCACAGCTGTGTGCATCTTCAGAAGAGGCATCATGTCAATTTAGTAGATCTACCAAACCCTGCTGGGATCTTAATTGATGATTTGTGTCATTGGACAAGCAGCCCGCGGGCACATTTGGGGCTGCTGTGGAAAGCTCCATCGCCATTTGCATATTCCCATTTCTGCTATATGGGAGAAATGACTTGATAAGGTGGGGATGCTGTGCATTCCTGCAGCTTCTTTAGGGAGGCGGTAATCACTAAGACATTCAGTCACACTAAGTGAGGAAACAAACATGGTGAGGAGGAAAGTCTGTCTCCAACCCATTTATAAAATTCTCTATGACTAAATGAAACTATGGACAGAAAACGTCGGATTTCCTATTTCTTTCTTACTGATTCTATTATAAATGAGCCTGTTAGAAGTTCTCGCTGTATGATAACCATGAGCCCAAATATCAAGGTAACACTATATTCACATAAAATGTTATAAAAGCTAATGTAATAATCTATAACAGCTCCTCATTATTTAGATTTTCATACATTTACGCAGAAAACACAAATATCTGAAGTATAGTTCCACCTTTTCTGGGATTATTACTCAGAATTTCATCCATTTGAACCAGTTTGCTCTTCGCGTCACGAGTTTGATAAATAGTTATCGGCCGGTTAATTGCCTTAATTGGTTGTCCTCCTGGACAGCCAGCCTTCAGCCAGACATGCCGCTCACATTAGTTATTACTTTTTATTACATAAAAATGCGTCTTGGTTTTTGACTGCCTTCAGCAAGCTGACCAGCAGTGCCCAGCAATGCTTAGGAGAGGACTCTGCTCCCTCAGGCACTTTCTCTGCCTCCTCCTTAACAGGATTTATAGCCATAAGTTTGAGCATTTTGCATCTCAACTGTTGTAATAGAAACTTTAAAAAAGCAGTAGAGCTGTGCAGTAGATTGGCGTGCTCATTATGAAATCAGTTTTTGGACTTCCTGAATGCAATTATGGATGGAGAGTAGAAATGGCTTCTTGTAATTATGGCTGGAGTTCATAATTCACGTGTCATGCATTCATGCTCTGCTCACCAATAACATTTTGGCTGGTCTCCAATGTCCCTTTGATATTCTTGGATGTACATGTTTAGTGTCCGATACGCTAAAGTTAAAAGAATACAGCAAGGCAATTGTAATCATTTAAAATAATAAAATAAAAAATGTTGGTAAAAGTCAGACACCAAACTTTAGCGATATATAGCAGTGTCATCGCAGTTCCACATTTTGCCAGCATTGTGCCGGCCGGCTCAGGCAGCAGTAAACGGCCGGCGCGTAATCCAGCAGCAACTTCTGGTGTCAGAGAGGATCGGCACCATCTTGGAGGCCTTTCTTTGCATGTCTTTTGTTTCCAGTGAGCAGATTGTGTTTTTGTACAAACTTAACTGGTCTAAATGCAGCTGGAAGAGCAGAGGGCGCGCTCAGAATTATTCATAAGGGTTTAGTGTGCAGGGATCCTCAGCGGACTACATCCAGGTCCTGCTCCGGCCCGTCAGCAGTGTGATGCCAGCTCCTTTTTCCTCGTTCAATAGTGCAGCAACCCTTAAGACAGTTGTGTAGCGTTGCATGTTATCCATGCTGTCTGGGCCCTCACAGGTCATGCCCGCTAAGCCTGCTTGATCCCCATTGCTCTGGAGAGGAGGCGCTGGCCCGTTGTAGCGGCGGGCAGCACAGCTTAAGGACAGCCGCTGCACGCTCGGCCCTGCTGGTTCTGCAGCCGCTGCTGCGTCGGCCGGCACAGCTCTAACTGAGCCACCGGGGAGTTTGGGTCGGAGAGGGATGGATCGTCTTGATTTATGCTTCAAGAGCAACAGCAGGGATATGCAATGATTTTCAATACACTGTCAACAACAGGGCGCTGCGTGTCTGAAAGAACAAGAGATGGAAACACAGATACACAAAGTACAGCCTATAGCAAGCTGTGGTTACGTTTAATAAACCTCATTTAAAAACCTCTCGCATGACTCCTATAAAGAATCACTTTACTGCTGAAGCCTGATAAAGAACTAACAGCAGAAATACCTCTTCTGTCGTGTCAGATTTTATTTCATTTTGGGTTTGCACATACCCCCGTGATACAGCCTCTGTCTTTAAAGAACAAAGGCTGAGAGAAGATTGAGAAGATAACAAATAAAACAATATATTTGGAAGATATTAATGAAAGCATCAAAAATAAAAAGCATATTTAAACAAGCCTACTTGGGCTGGTTGGAAATTCTCACAGTAAAATTAACGTTTGGGAGACAAAAACTACAATTGTACAATTTTGCATTATTATTTTTTTTTCTAAAATAAATTTTTTAGAAAGGGTTTCCAGTTTTTTTAAACACTGGAAACAACAATTGTTTTTGCAGTTGCTAAAATAAATTCAACATTTTGATTAGAGTAATGCTAATGTTATTTGCTACAGTTATTTATAGTTTGTTGATTTTAGTACATGAATTAAAAACATCAAATCTAGAATTTATTAGCAGTCATTGTCAAGCTCAGAGTATGCTAGCTTTTTGCCGTCCTGCTCATAGAGGAACCTGCTGAGGTGAGCAGCCTTCTTTCTTTCTTACTAAATATCATCCAGGAATATAGACACTTCTCTGAGACATTTCAATAATAAAACCTCATATTTTGCCATCAGAAAGTTTCTAGCTCATTTTCTTTTTAGTGCGTTCTCTTTTCTTTCCCGGTTGGACCGTAGATTTTCAGGACGGCAGAGATCCAGACGTGTGCTGGTCAGATTGTTAGAGACAAGTTTCAGTGATTTTTGTTTTGCTGTTACATCCATTAGCATGCTGAAAATGACGTCGCTGTAAAAGAACCAAAGCTCCTGCAGTCTGGGAGAGACTCAGGACAGCTGGTGGATGATAGTGTGTCGTACCCATTTCTATTTTATTTGGGTGATCTGTTGTTTCTTTTCTCTTGGTAAAGGCTGGATGATATATATAAAAAAATTATATCAATAAAATAGAAATAATATTGATTGATTTGGATAATTATCAGCAAATTCAAAACACATTTTACGTTCAGCCCTGACCATTTTATGCTTCGATACCCTGAACAATTTATTTGCGTTGATTAGAACTTAAAATAATGGCTATTTTATATATAATAAATATAATAAAATCATATATAGATATCAATCCTATCTTGGTATGTTCCCTTGGTTTTGGGCATGGTGATTCTGGGATGTTGGTTTGCTGTGAGAACCTTCCTTTCTTCCTTTCCTACCTAGTTTCCTTCCTTTCTTTGAAGCCTTTGCCTCTGCCGTGTTGGACCATGGCAGCACATCCACTTGTCTGACTGACTGATGTGTTTCATACTTTAAGTGTTGATGAAATCACAGCAACACTGTTTCTACTCAGTTCGTCAGGGCTGGTGGTCGATAGAGAAGAAAAGGGCAAATAGTGACCTGATTATTCAGCCGCTGATGTAGCAGCCTACCTCTAATTATTGAAGACTGTGAGAGATGACTGTGCATGTTTTCATCTAATGTTCATGTTTCATTGGCTCACAGTCAAAGTGAAATCCTAGGATCAAATACAGATTTATGATTCATCCACTTAGGCATCTGGAACCTGCTTTTCTTCTGTTTAGATCTTATTGATGATTCCCATACGGATTAAAGCCACATCTTTGGTCTTCTTTTTTATTTTTATTTATATTTATAAAGTTTGTTTTTCTGTTTCAATGTTCTTTTTTAGTCTTTGGTCAAATTCTGTTCCTTTTGCAAGCTTCTCCTTAGTACTCCAGATGTTAGAGTTCACAGAGAACAACCAACAAGGAATGGGCTGCTATGATACTCTAGTAAAAATAGCATATATCCACATATTAGAAAAAATGTAACAAAAATGTGAGTTTGCCACTTTTATTTTGAGACAAAAAAAAATTTCTTCCTACAGTACTAAAAATATCATAAGGTGTAATAAGAGTATGTATAACTTTTCTTAGTGATTATTCGGGTTCTAATACTTCAGCCAAAATAGTGTAGAATATTCCAGCTTGCTGCTCCACTGGTTTCTATGACGTAACACAACAACAATTAGCTGCTTAATTAGATGGCCAGCCTGGCTAACATGCTGCCTGCAGTGTACCAACTGTAGTTTTTAAACTTCCATCCATCCATTATGTATGCCCGGGTTATCTCCAGGTGTCATTGGGTGAGAGGCAGGCTACGTCCTGGACAGGTCGCCAGTCCATCCCAGGGCAACATAGAGCCATACACACACTACAGCTAAGGGTAATTTAGAGAGACAAGCTACAATTGTAGTTATAAAACAAATTATGGATGACACTCTTTTAGTTTCTTAACATTCTAATCCTTTTGCTATTGAAAATATTTCCAAACAGCTGGATTTGTTTTTGCTGTAATATGAAATGTCTAGCAATTTTCTCCACTATTAGCATTATCTTACTTTAAAAAACGAAACATTTTAGTATCACAGACTACCAGTGGAACAGGTTAGCAGCTCAGGCCTGGCTGTGATGTACATCCTGAGGAACCATCAGGACCGATTCCCTTGTTTGAACCAATATTCCTCGTGGTAAATTTCTTAATTAGATTCTGACTCATTTGCAGTTTCAGGTTTGGGCTGGTATTTGTTTTTATAAAACTATAAACCATTAATATTAAGTGATTCTAAATCATTTTCTGATATCTACTTATATCTGAATAAAGAACCCTTTATTGACTGAAAGCTCTTAGTACCTTTGAATGAGACAGAGACGCTGTCATCAACACAGTAATTCCAAATGTATGCTTGAACCGTGAATGCCACAGCGTGAAAGGAGTCATACAAAGCCTTGAGTCATTAGGTAATGATTTCAGGATCGGTACTCTAATTGTACTTGTCTTTTTCAGACAGAGGGAATAAAAACCCAGCAGGACACATTCCATAAACTGAGGAAAAGTCACTCAGTCTAGAGGAAAAAGGCAGCTATAGGTTGTGTTAGGTACCTAAAAGGAGCACACACCATCCATTATGCTCCCCTCTTTAAATTATGGCAGTTAGCTCTAGCGCCTGTGAAGAGATTTTGTCATATTCTTTACGGTGAACACAAAGAAAAATAGTATTGTTAGGAATTAATGATTTTTATTGAAACAGCGACCACACAATCAAATGAAGACCTTCTCAAACATTCTGCATGTGGAACCCTTAAAGTAGACTTCATTCTGATCTCTGGTGGAATGTGGATAATCCCAATAAATGAGCAGAGCTTTACACAGAGAAATATGAAGCCTGCCACTAAATCCTGACTTTATTATATATGGGAGTCGTGGTAACAGCTGAGCTGAGCCAGGCTCAACTTATTTGATTTGATTCAACAACAGACGACTGAAGAAGAGAAACGCCACCAGCTCCAGTGCTGCTCTGTGTTTTTAGTTTCTCCAGAATGAATAAATGCACAGGCCAGAATGTTTCTGCTGCTGCTGCTGAAAACTTCCCACAGAGTAAAACTGGCTGAAGTGTCATCAGGGTGCTTTCTCTGCTAATAGCTCCAGCGTTACCCAGCATGGTCAAATGTTCAGACAACAACTCTGACGGAGGCTGTTCCTTTAAAATTCTCATCTGTTATTCATCTATGAGCGCTGCAGACTTTCACCGTGAAACTAGAAGTTAGTAAGTCTGCAATGCTGTTAGCAGCAGGAAGACCTTTTCTTTTTGTATCTGTCAGAAAACATCATCTATAAACGTATCTGTTTTCTAAAATAGCCTTTTGAAGTAAATGCAGGAATATCAAAGCCAATTCATTACTCACTCTTCTTATTATTATTATTCTCAACATTATTTTATTAGTGGTAATTGTCATTAGACTGCTGAGCACATTGTTACTGGATTTAGTCCGTATTACATTATATGTTTAAAGATGTCTGTTCTGATAATGAGGCTTCATGCCTCACTGAGATTACCTGCAGATATACAAGTAGAATAAAAACAAATGAAGAAGAGGAATTAACTTCTAGATTTGTAAAATTTCCATTTTCTTTAGCCATTAGGAGTAAATTTAATGTAAATGACAACATTGTGTGCAGACAGCGACCCTCAGACAACCTAACGGCCTAGTCTCTGCAGCGTGTTGCTCATGGGGCGCCCAGCATGGGGCTTTTAGCGATTTACCGCCAATCATCAACAAAGGGAACAAACGTCCCTACTACTGTTGATTACATGAAGGAATATGTTAGGAAGCCTCTGCAGCGCCACACACAATCCACCACATTGTGACCAGAGATAGACTAGGAAACTGTTCTAGTGAGTTTTAAATCATAATATTTGATGGTTTGAAGGCTCTTAATGTGAAGGTCTGACGTGTGTCAGTTGTCTCGTGTTAATACAATACGCTGCTCGATTATTTCCGCTTTGTGCCAACTGGTGGACTGATCTGCAACCCGGGCCGTTGGTAATCAGATAAACTAACAACCCGGACCGTTCTGAAGACAGAACCTCACATACTGTGCATTAGCTGCAGATGCCCAGCGCAGAACCACACTAAAATCCTCACTGCTTTCACTGTGCGTTGAACAGGGATCCTAGTTATCGTTTAACAAGTTCATCTGAAGTTGATTGATCTTGTGGATCCTCCAATGACTAATTGATAAATGGCCATTTTCTCGATTTGTCGTGTATCAAAAGGATCTTTCCATGACATACCGAGCTCATTTTTTATTTTACAATACGCATAATTTAAAAAGAGAAACATCATTATATTTTAACATTGTGTACCTCTATTGAATACTGACTGAATAAACACAAATTGTGGTTTTCTCACACATTATTAAAATTGGACATATAACATTTAACAAAAAAGAATCCTAGGTTACTGACTAGAAACAAATAAATTGAAGAGAATAAAATATATGAAAAACTAATAATCCCCACCGAATCCCTCACCGTCAACAGTGCTTCTGGCATCATGTCTTTTTCTATCATGTTAACATGTTTTGTGTAATGCTCTCTGCTTTTCTGTCATCACATCCTTTCCTTCTGAGCACATCAGTGAATTCTGGTTGAGAAGTTGATGCTGCTCCGCCATGCAGCCCGGCTCAATGGGAGCCATTTAGCTGACCTCTTAAGAAACTTGTATGAGTGTTTATATTTAAAAAGAGAACCACAGAAAGAGCATTTTGCATCTTCATTAAACAGTGCAAAACTAACCCCACACCGCGCTCCGCTTGGACTGTGCCATTACTTTTTCTCTTACTGCTGTGCTCTGGTTCTACTGTAGAATGGAGTACCGTCTTCTAGATGGCGGACATACTGCAACATTATAAGAAGGTCTAATCGAACGTTATCAGTTAATTTGATGGAACAAACTTTAAGCTAATTAACCATTAATCAACAACTGATAAGTCGATTATTTGTTTGCATGCCTACTATTGGATGCTTTGTCTGTTGTATTACTACTAAATTCAAGGCTGTCTAACAATGTACCATTTTAGTGTTAATTGATTTCAAAACAGTGGTGCTGTCAGAAATTTACCACAGTTAGCAATAAAATTAATTGTCACATCATCCCTGTTTGTCTTCAAAGCAACCCAACTCATGGCAATGTTTTGAAGCACCACTGTTACTCTGGTGACTTCCTCCTAAAAGTACATTTTTAGTGTTGCAAAAATGGTGCAAGCATTATTTCCTTCAAAATTATAGTAAAGGAAATTATAGTCCATATTAGAAATAGGAAATACACCAATGCAAACATTGTGACCTCCAAAATATTCTTTATAAAACCCAGATGTCTTCAGAAATCCTTCATGGTGCTCTGTCTGCCACTTTGTGTCCTTTAAAACGGACAGCTGATTGCACTCCTGCATGGCTCTATGTGAAGGACAACATCACAGGAGGACAGAAGGGACTCTGTATTCAGATCCATGTGTGTGCTTTGCTGTTGATCTTCGAGTGGTCTTGGAGGACATCTGGTGAAACACTTGTTCGCTGGTGGAACAGCGGTTTATATTAAAGCATTGGACCGAGCCATTTACCCTGATGGTTTTTTTTAATTACTCATAATAACAGCAAATGACTTCCTTTATCTCACCTGCAACCTCCTAGAAATGTGCAGTGACTTTTATGAGAGCAGAGGCCTCAGTGGAAGTCAATCCTTTTGCTTGATAAGGATAAAGCTGCCAGTGTTTCCAGTGTCCTGTCAGTCTTTAAACATTCAAAGAGGAACGCTGTTCTGTTCCTCTGGTATGTCCTTCATACAGGGTGCTGCAGGTTTTCTATCAGCAACCCTGAAGCATCTGAAATTGTGATAAAAGTTTCATTTTGCAGTTACCGTGGCTCTTAACTGTGTAGCCAGTGCTTTTTACCTTGACCCAGCCACTTACCAACAGAGTCTATTCTTCAAAGATTCAAAGATAACCTGAGCACAGCTACTACTCCTGAGTTCAAACAAAAAGCCAAACGTACAAGATTATTTTATTTTAATTTAGACACAAAACTGCAGCTAAAACACATGCTTAACATAACATTAATATTCAGTAGTATTATAGCTTGACAATATTTTTTAGACCATTTTTAGTTCTTCAGATGTTGATGCAGACACACTTTATGGAGGGTGAAGGACTGCAGCTGCCAGTTTGACATAAGAACTGCTTACTTCATGTAACCCTGACTTTTTTTTTAACTTTATTCCCTCAAAGTGTAACAACAAAGGCAACATACAGATAACAAAAAAAAACCATAAACATAAACCAAACAATAAATCCATACATGCAGAATATGGACACTTCAAAACAAGGAAACTGATTCTTGACTACTAACTGATAATAGTGTTGAAAGTCGACCCTAATTTTGTGTTTCAGTAAAAGTAAAATCAACGTCATTTCAAACACTAGAGAAATATTGTTCCATAAATACTCAGAAGAAAGAGCGGGCTAGAAATCCGATGAGGAGGAGCTTCCTGTAACGTGACCAAAGCTTTTTCTTCTGCTCTGCTCTTCAGGACCTAACACTGTATGTGAGGAGATGATGATAGCGAGGTAACTAGTTTGGTATTTCTGAGCCAGTATTCACCCGGCAGTCGGTTATCCAACCGACAGACACGGTAACCAGAAATATTTCTGTTTTTCTTTAAGGAAGGGTAAGGCTGTGCAGCATTGCCCTCCTCCAGCGGACTGATGGGACCTCAGCAAACGGTGGGGGGGGGGTTCTCTCTGCTCACGCTGCTCCTCTTGGCCCATTAGATTTACAGCTTTAGATGGAGTGACACACTGTGGTATAAAATGTTTGTGGGTTTTAAAACAATGATAAATCCTAAAATGTGAAACCATCCAGGGGTGTTTTAAATGTTCCATATGTAGATCTGATGCAGATCTATTAATACCGTGTAAGATATAGATTTATGACTTCTTTAATAGTTTTTTTCTGATCTGATACAGCGAGAAGCGTAATTTGAATCCTCGTTAGAGCTTTCTCTCAGCAACTCTATGTGATCATATATCTTTTGCAGTTTGTGTAATCACTTTTAACATTTCTCCAAATCCCCTCACTTTTTTGTTGTCTCCATATTTGATGTTTTGCAGCAGCATCCGCTGACTCAGCTTAATGTCTCACCAGAATCTTAGATTTAACCCAAATCATTTCACTTGACGTCCTGTGGGTGGAATCCCACAGACTGCCACTGAGCCAGACCCTCAGCCCCAGAAAGCTCCCCAGGCACTGGGGGTAGGGGGGGGGGGGGCAGTCCGCTGCTCCCTAAAAGGGATGGCTTCAATCCAGAGGACACATTCCTTTGGAATATATTTTGCATTGAGAAATAAAGATAGTATTATTATTTATCAGAATGAGGAACAGAGGGGTCGCTCACTTTGTGGATAATCTGCCGCTTCCTTTTAATAAAGATCTTAGTTTTGATCAGTTTTATTGAAAATGTGGATGAGTAAATTTACAGATGTATTTAGATCATATTTACATAACATGTCTAACTTCTACAGCCAGTCTTTTTTTTCTGATTATTGCGGGTGATCATACCTTAACTACCCTTTTAATTGTTGTAATTCAGTTTAGCTAAACTCAGACATGTTCAGCCAAAGGGTGTCCCGATAGCAACTTGAAATCCTGGTCTTGACACAACCTGGTGTCTAAAGAGGCCTGCGTGTGTGAGAAATGTAATTTGCATGAAATTCTGCAGCAGCTCAATTATTCCCAGCATCAGCTGCCCGTATGAAGCGCTGGGTATGCTGCCACGGCTGCTTTTGCTCTATCCGCCGCCCTTGCTTTCTCCTCTCCTCACTTCATTAGATTTACAACATTATGCCTTCGCTGGGAGTGTCAGGAAACATGAGCCGCGCCGACGTTAACCTGCAGAGAACAGAACCCACTGATTGTCAGTCCCTTTCTTAGCGCCTGCCTCTTGTCTTTTATTTCCTCATCTCCAGTGAGAACAGATCAACACCTACATAAAGACGTGTCTCGTAGAAAATGTTATTTTCATGTCTGCGTGAATGTGAAAAGCAGAAAATTTGTTAGAGTTGTGTAACATGTGTTTTCCTTATTCTTCTGGGCTTGGCTAGCTGCTACCCTGCTGTAGTAAAAGCTTTGGCCTGAGGCTGGGACTGTGCAAACAGGAGAGCTAACAAACGCTGCACAAGGGAGAGCTGGGCTGAAAATGAGTAAAACGTATTGCAGGATGACTGTGACACTTGTCCTCATAAACCCTTAATGTCGTCTCAATTTAAGCTCAGAGAGCAGACCCCTTCAGATTAGCTCTCATTATGCAAACAGAAGCACAGGTGGGAGATTTTACTGCTTATTTCAGACGCTCTGACCTGCCAACAACAATTCTTCCAATTCTTCTTCAAGTAAAAATACTTCTACTAAGGCAGATGCTTTTTATTCTGTGTAAAAATTGAAAATGTATAATCTTGAAAAATGTTTAAGACAATTATGATTTAATTAAAGATGGGTACATGCTGCAGAAACTCTTCAAACATGGTGCAGTTCTTTAGTTAAGGGTTATGGGATGGTTCCATCTTTACTCCTTTATCAGGCAGATTATAGCTCACTAGCTGTTAAATTTATTTTGGCACACCTAAATTACAATATAATTTTTCTTTTCTTTTTCCTACAAGATCAATCAAGATGATGATTTAAACCTCCATCACTTTATTCTAATTATGTATAGGGGAGTTCACAAGCCTTTATGTCTTTGATCATTAATTGTCTATTAGCACCAGAGACATTGTGTGAAAGAGAACAGTTGTTATAACACAGCTCTGCAGTTACACCAGCATCTCAAACAGAGACCAAAACGCTAATAATGATTAGAAGCGCTCTAGAGCAGCTTTCACAACGGTTCACATTTATTGGCTAATATACAGACTGGGCTTAAGTGCCTTGCCTAACACTACATTGATATGTGGCTGGAAGCCGGAATCAAACCCACAGCTTTCAGATTGTTAGGTATTCTCAGCCACTGTTGCCCCATAAAATGTGAGCAGATAAGACAGCAGTGATGGAATTACTGAAGCAGACTCCCTACATAGTAAAGAGAACTGGCAGGGCCGAGGGAGAACTGAATCTAACAGGGAACAAGATGATGAGCAGAGATGGAGAAAATATCTACCTAAAGTAAGAAGGAACAGAACTAATAAAGGAGCAGAAGCCAACAAAAAACAGGAGCTGAATCTAAATGCACTAATTGTCCTGAACCAGAGACAGACGACCCAGAATTCAGCCAGACAAGCAGAGGTTGAAATAAAAAGTGATTTATTAACAGAGCAAAAAACAGGCAGAAAACCAAAAAGATCACCAAGCCAAAAAGCAAAAAAAAACAAAAAACTCTAACAGTCCACAGCCATCAACCTAAAATAAACTGGTCAGGAGTCAGGCTGGTCTAATAAAAAGAGCTGAACAGGTCAGATAATCCAGGCAAAAACTAACAGAATCAGGTTGGGTTACAGGCAGAAAGAAAACTAGCAGGATCAGACTTAGCCCAGGCAGGAAAAAACACAATGATCTGACAGAGGCAGGTATAAGTAGGGGAGTGAGCAGGTGAACAGAATGAAACTAATTAGCAGAATAGGTGGAGCTGATCAGGGGAAGTGGCAGGAGGTGGAACTGAACTGACTGAATAACTGGTATGTTATTAAACTAAAACAGTTCAAGAACCAATGTGGAACACAAAATAAATGACAAGACTGAAACAGGACACAAGCCAAAATAGAGAAACAAGAACCCAAAACAGAAACTAAACTAAGGCAGGAATACAAACTATGACACTAACAGCATAAATACTTAATAAATCAAACTAAAGAAAGGCAAGCAGAAAATAAAAACCTATCATAACTACTAAAATAATAAAGAACATATACCAACTTGACAGGAACTGAATCTAACAGATACCAAAATATACTATTAACATAAATACTAAGCAGAAAACTAAACAGTGCAGAGCCTAAACAGGCTGCACTGAGCTACAGTAAGTAACCAAAGCCTGGAGATTCTGAAACTTTTACCTTCTTACTTCTTACGGGCTGAGTGGTCAGCCATTTTCTCTGTGCATATTTATCTAACACAAATTATATATCTGTTAAATGTGAATATTTAAACCAAATCTCCTCTCTGTATCACTTTTTTCCCTTTATCTTTTCTGCAGCAACACACTGTGTTCAGTTTGGTTCCTACTGGTGATTTGCAGAATCACTCTAAAACATTTCTTCTTCAGTGAGGGTGGGCTTAGACGGAGAGGCTGGCTCGCTGTGGTGGTCCCTGAAAGGGAAAGCTGAGAGCAAAAGAAGCTCTGAAGCACTTCTTCCCTGATGAGCCTCATTTTAAACCTTAGTAATCTGTGTTTCCAGCTCGCCCTACTCTATCAGGCAAAGTTTCATTTAGAAAGAAGATTCCAGCCAAAGCAGTGACAGAGCAGCTCTGTTCTGTTTCCTGTCATTTGTGGCAACGCACTCATAATTTGTCAAATAAATCTGCTGTGTAATAAGTGGCTTTGTGTAGCGGCGCAGGCTAACCACACGCATGCTGGGCTTTTTAGAAGTGGTAATATCAACAACTCGACTGAGAGCACCACTCCTTCCTCTCTGTGTCCTTTCTGATTTGCTGCTGCCGTGGAGATCCGAGGCTTTGAGTCATGTTGCCTTTCAAGCTGTAATGTAAACAAGTCAGATTTGTGGAGCGTGTGAAGAGACTCGGAGAGCGAGAACGCTTCAATTATCATAACAGACACAGGGCTGTAAATCAGCCTGCGCAGAAAGAGCTTGCTTACTGACTTCTCTTCTTTAAATGGTGAAAACAACATTGTGAGTGTGCTCAATCAAGAAAACGTTGCTGAAATACTATCAGGGAGTGCAGACGGCAGGCTTAACGCTAATTGCCGCACTGAACTGGAAGGAAAAGGAGAAAAACAGACTGAGCCTCCGTCTTTCTGAACGCCGACTTTACTGCGCTACAAAGAATAATTACTTTTCCCAACTCCCTCACCATAATTAGTTACCACTCTTTTATCTTATCTAAGTGTGCATAATTATCACAGTCATCATATTATATTATTTCATGCATAATAAATGAACTCAAACTGTGTGTGGGGTAATTAGCATGTTCAGATTTAAGCTGATAAGACGTTTCTTGTGCTGGAGACATTCCTTAAAAAAGCAGATAGCTCTAAGATATCAGAATGAGGGACAGAGGGGGTCGCTCATAAATGCGATGGAGGCATTGCATTTAGAGATCCTCCTGATATCACGTGTCTGCATGATGCTGCTGGAGTTGGATTCATGGCCACCAGGAGACAGCAGCTAACGTTAAAGTACAGCGATCGTACCTCGGCATGCATGTTTCAGCTCTTCTTCGTGGTACAGTTTCTATTTTTAAAGCTGATGCTTTGAAGTCTCCGTTTGTTCTAGCTGCTTGTTTCTCTTCCCACTTGTTCCACATTTTAAGCACAGTTGACTGGGACCACATTTTCCCACCTTTTTCTATTCACTTACTTTTTAAAAGGAATTTTATTGTCATTTTCATTGTTTCAACTGATGGCTCTCTTCTTGGGCTCATCAGTCTAATTGTTTTAGAGATTTAAATTATGGGCTGGTTGAATATCAGCACTATAAATCTTAACATTAGGAGATTTCACAAATGTTTTTCCTGCTTGATTCAGGCACAAAAATGTAAAGTAAATTACAGAAATGTCATCAGATTTCCTAGGTAATTTTATGAAGCCAATAAGTTCAGCTGTGAAATAAAAACGTTTGTGTCGTATCTTTTCTCCATGGAAGTGAAAGCATTGACTGAGGATCCTCAGAGTAATGACTCCATACTTGTTGTAGGGGTTGGCAGCTGAAACCAAGACATTTTTTTTATGCTTTGAATATTTTACAGGCAGTTAAAGTTTGTCCTTAATTTCACAAACGTAAACATCATATGAAAAGTTGTGTTTTGTAAAGAGCACTAGCTACAGATAATATTGTTTAAAGGCTTGTTTTAGGTACAGCTTGTACTAGTAGCAGCAGCTGTGATCCTTCTCCGGCTTCATGCTGCACCACTAGGGAGCTGTTTGCTGAGGGAGCCGATGAGGACTGTCTAAGTTGTGTTGCCTACAGACTGAACTGCCTAAAATAAGATTAAGGCAATATCTGCTAATTCTGTCAGGTAAAGGCAATTTTTAGTGCATTTGCTTTGAAGAGCATGTCGATAAATAAAAAAACGGTGCCGTGTTTTCAGCATGCTGAGTAAAGGCAGTGTTATTTCAACAAACTGGCTCTACTCTGTTAAACACTTTACACTTGAGAAGCACAAAAAGCAAAAGCCTGTTAAAAATACAGTTTCACTCATTTGCAAGGATTCTCTGCTAGATTTGGAGAGATAGAAGCAGCACCTTCTATACAACAAGAATGTCTTTCACACCAAATGTTTCACTTCTCTTCCTTTTTTTTTTTTTTTTTTTTTTTTTTTTTGGCTGTGCGGCAATTTTGGCAAGTCTCACCTTTCACTAACCTGTGCCAAAAGTCTGCAGAACGCAAACATAGTGAGCTGCTTCATTTCTGAACTATTTCTGGACATAGATAGCCATTATGAAATGAAACCACGCAACAAAAAGACAGAGAGGGGTGTAATAAAAGGTGATTCCTGCTATTATTGGGAGATCACATGCGTGATAGTGATCCTGAATAAGGAGACAAAACTTCTGCAGGGAAGCTTTGTTGTCTGTGTATCTGTGTGTATCTGTGTGTGTGTGTGTGTGTGTGTGTGTGTGTGTGTGTGTGTGTGTGTGTGTGTTCTACACAGTTGTTGAGTTGTAGAGAAAGTAAACCCAGCAGCCGGTCAGTGATAATACCCCCCCCCTTTAATTCCTGCAGTGAAGGTCCTAATAACCCTGCTGGTATATTTGTGCCGTCTCCCTGCTGGCACGGCCTCAGCATTGCTCTGGTGTCAGCGTGGTGTAAATGGGAGTTGGAAATGTGATAGTACTGATCAGGGATCAAATTTGTTTGTTTGACTTAAACGAAAAAACAGGTTTGTGTGTCTGTGGTGGTGGTGGGGGGGGGGGGGTTAGTTGGCCAGACTTTATGCAAAATCATCCGCTCACTATACGTGATTAGATCCCCAGATGTGACTTCTCAGCCTTTCTGCCCAGTGGTCAGTAACAGGAAGGCCGGGTGGTTTCCCAAACTTTACTGACTCAGACTGAGAGGTCAGCTTAGTAAGATCCATGATGCATTGCTCTGTTTCTCTTCTGTTGCATTTACTGATACTTGACATAAACCAGTTAAACACAGCCCCTGTTTCTTTGTCCTGCATTTTAATTAAACGACTGTTCTCTTGCTGTTATGTCATCTGTCCTCATCCCAGAAGTCTAGGCCTGCAAAAGTTCTATTAATAGTATTTTGTTTGTACCGCGGCGAAATTTCTCTTTGGCCACATCGGTTCACATTACACATAACGAAGGCAGAAACTGACAAACAAACAGGGTGACAGTGTTTTATTTATTTATTTTAGCATATGTCTTTATATTCTTTTACGGTTACATTTATAAACTATGCCTTTTTTAAACTATAACGTGACAGTAGAGAACCACTAAGCTAGGTCATGGCAGAAGAATGCCGAAGCTACAAGCAAATAAGTCAAAGTGGTGGGTTGTTCATTACACCGTCCCCTCAGCGTCTTACCAAACGGCCCAGAAGGGTGGAGTGGGGTGCTCCGTGACCTGGAGGGGGGTGGGGGGGGGGGGGGGGGTGTGAAGTGCCTCCTTTGCATTTAGAGAGAGGCTCTCTGACACACCTCAGAACGGGGCAACAACAATGAGGAATTCAGATCAAAGTGTTGCAGTTCCACTTTCTATAGACCACAACTGAAGGATTTCAATGTGAAAAGGCAGACATTAAAACGCCTAACACGTCTCCTTTAGCATTCCACATAAAATGCTTTTCTGTAATGAATTAAGCAAAATTCCTGGCTTAAAGTGTCAGCCCGGATCAGTACATTTAAAAATATAATTTGATCCAATTGTTCTGCTGTCCAGGGTTACAGTTGCATCACTAGATGTAACAGTTGTAGTGATCTGATGAGTACATTTTATTTTCCAAGCAGTGTTTGACTGTTCTTGCTAAATGCTGGGGTGGATATATGTCCCAAGACACCAGGGAACATTTGACACATTTTATTATAACTATTATTAGGATCACGAACAATAAAATTCTATGCAGTGTTGTTTTCGTCAACGATGACGATGACAAAATGATTTCGTTGACGCCCCAGCAGTCTTTTATTCAGAATGATGAGGAAAACATGACGAGTCGTGGGTGTGAGACTAGACGAAAACATTGGTGGATGGTTTGTCGGACGTTTAAAATGCATCACATACATTTCTGCCGATTGTGCCGTAATCTGTTCAATCGTTACAAGACAACGTCCTGGTTGGTCACGCCCACCACCTGCCGCGCAGCAGATAGATAAGATAAATGCCTTCGGTTTATCAGGAGGGAACAGGAGGAATGATGGATAACAGTCCCCACTGTTACAAGTTCCTTAAAATGACCCTTAAAAGTGCGCACCTAAATTACATGTAACGTCATTTTCCTGAATTCAAGCACCAGGCAGCATGCCCGTTTATAAGAACGAAACTTCTAAACAGAATAAGACTGGATCAGGTTAGCAGAACTGTTTTCTGATCCAGCTGCAGCCATGACTGGTTCTGAATAAAGGATTTATCCCGTCCTGTGCAGTGCCGGCCCGAGCCTTTTGGGGGCCCTGAGCAGAATTTGATTTGGGGGCCCCCTCCCACCACGCAGAGTAATCTATGCTAGAAGATTATTGACACAAATGTCGAGCTATCATGTTATAGCGAATATTATAAATGAATACAGTGAGGTTATGTATTAATACAAAATAAATAAAAAGACTTAAAATACTCCACTCTTTTATCAAAACTTCTGAATACAAACTGTCACTAAAAAAAACCTATTTCGTTTAGTTATGACTAAAATGTGACTAAACCTAACAATAATCTTCGTCCTGAAGACTAAAACTAAGATGGCTGCCAAAAACATCACTGACTCTATGCCATATTTCCCATCTCATATGATATAGGTCTGGGATCTCATATGATATAGGTCATCTCTCATATGATCAGATAATAACTAGGTAGGTGTCCAGGGTGTACCCACCTTTCACCTACAGGCTGTAATGCCATGTGGCGTTTTACAGGATAGGATTGTGTTGTCTTGTTTCTCTGCTTTGCTGTGGTTAAGATGAGGGGGGGGGGTGATGTGACTTGAAAGTTTGGCAGCTTTTAACTTCTTGTAGAGTTGTGAGTTTGAGTTCTAACAGTGGTGCTGTGAAGGAATAATGTAACATGCCATATGCCGTCTTTAAAGCTTCCCCATGTGTTCCTGAATGGTTGCAAGTATGAGTGAGCAGGGACAACTTAGGTGAGAAGGTACTTGCAATTTCTTTTTTTTTCCTTTTTGGAGTTTTGTTTCTGTAAAAAAAAACAAGAAACTTTGGATAAACTAGCAAAGCCCCTCCTTTAAACCCCCACAGTCAGTAGCATTTATTAGCTGCTAGACAAATGTGATGCAGATGGTAACGCAGGTTTAAGGAGACTATTCTCTGTCCTGAGAGATGGACAGAAGGTACTTTGCATTTAACTACCTGCATACTGAGCTGAGGGGACTGTGAAATAGGTGGAGCTTCTCTAATGTGAGGATAGGCATTAGAAACACCTCAAAGAACACCTGACTGCCAGAAAACTCTGCAGGCTCAGCTCAGTCCAGGTGGAGAGAGCTGTGTACCATGACAGAAATAGCATTTAGCACAAACATGAGGCTGCTGTCTTTTACCAGGAGGGAAGAGGCAGGGGGGGGGGGGGCAGGGTTAGTTTACTTGTGACGCTTCCAGGGAATTCCTTGCTGTCGTGTCTGCCAAGTCTATTGTGTTTCTGCTTTTCATCGCTACCCTGACTGTTTCATGCTCTGACCATAAAAAACGGTTTAAAACCAGAAAGCATTAACCTTTTAAAAGAATGGGGTCTGGTGGGAATGATGTGGAGACATGTGCTATTTCAAACACAATTAGATGAAGATTTCTTTATACTTCCAGAAAAGCCTGTTGTGGCTGAACTTTATTGGTGCTCTGTTACACCAGGAAACATTCTGATAGAATCACGTAACCATTATATGGAAAAAACAAGAAAACTAAATGCGTATTAGCTGTTACACTTTGTTATTCAGGTCTTTATAAAATCTAATGCAGTCTGGAACTCAAAGAATGGACATTTCTAACCACTAAAACTAAATATTATGCACATTTAGCAGAAAACAATATATTACTGTAGGAGCTTTGATCAGGGGTGTCAAACTCCAGGAAGACAACTTTTAGATGTCTTCCTGATCTAACACACCTGAATCAAATGGCTGAAATAGCCCCTCAGTATGCAGTCAAATCCTCTCTGCAGAGTCCTGCTGATGTCCTGAATATTTGACCCAGGACTGTTGGACCAGGGAATCAAACGTTGCAGGACACCAACCCTCAAGGACTGCAGTTTGACACCCCAAGCCTGGATGACGCTGTGTGCTTTCCTGCTGCTGTTCTTTAAATGGTTATAGTTAGATTGATGCAAAGCTAGTCTTTAAGTCTCTTACCCTAATCGATTTTTCCCAATAAATGCAAGAGCTACTTAATTTTACTCTAAGTTATATTCAGTCTAAATACAAGAATTTGTCATGAAAAGCAGAAAGGCACCAAGCGTTACTGTATTCATCCATCAGTCATGGTAAAGAACAAAGCTCAAAGACCTGATTAGTTTTTTCACATAAGATCAAAAAAGAAGTTTAGCAGAATTCAAGGTTCTTGCGCTTCCTTTTTTGGAAATCTTCTCATTGACAGGATAATTAATGCCCAGTGGACATTATATGTAAATAGCAGAGGCAAGAGGATAACACAAGCTTAGATATATTCTTTCAACAGGCCTCATTTAGACCCGCAATGTTTTGGAGAATCAGAACAAGTTGACTCTTGGGAATTTCTGACGGTTTCTTTAAAGTATTGAGCCGAGATTCTCGACATCTAATATTAGACTCCTATTTCTTTTTTACTCATGTCTCTTCATGCTCACATATTGCATAGTGTGTATTTGGTTTTATAGGCCCAGTCATATCTTTAAGGAGAAATCTTTAAAATGTTTGCGTTTATCTCCAAAGCAGGATGTTGTAAAGCATGGTGAGACATAAAGGTTTGGTAATATGATACAGGGGTGGCACCAGGGGGTGCTATAGCTTCCCCTGGAAAAGTCATAGCACCCCCTCAGTACCCCAAGAAAATATTAGATAATTATTTTCTTTTTCATCTAAGTTAATATCATTTTACATATGGTTATTAAATCTTCCCCACAAACACATCCGATTTCAATATACAATCAACTATTATATAATGAATAAAAAAAACATCATGCAACAGGAACTGAACTCTGCATGTGTTCATTAAACAAATTCCCTCAAAAGAAACCCGTCTGGCGCACAGCCCTCGCCATACATTCAAGAGAGAGGAAAAACGGAGGTATAATAATGTTCTCTGAGCCCAAAAGAGCTAAAAGAGGACATAAACTGGAATACAACGGTAGCCGTGAACAGTCCTTCACTGCACAGATAAACGGAGGTCAGACTCCACAAGCTAGCATTAGCACATGTAACAGGGATCCTGATGCTGATGATTTAGCTGCAGAAAGAGAAGTAAAAAATACGTCAGATAAGATGAGCAGAGGCCAGACTGTTGGTCAGATGATGCTTCTGAGGAAAGGAGAGGCTGGAAGCTCCGAACAAGTCCAGCAAAGATGAACCCAAGACCTGCTGGAGACTTTTTCAATTAAGCTGATCTCTTAATTCTAAAGTAGGTCATTGTCAGTGACAGTCATCACCATTATTTTTAGATCAAGACTACTGTTTTCTAAATAATTATTAGTATTTCACATTTTAACATTGTACTGTATGTAAAAAACCTGCTGTTATATTTCCATTATTCAAAGAACTAAAACTCTCATAAATTCCTGATGGAGTCAAACGTTCTCACTGTATGCCTCATGTTTTCTTTTTACTTTATCTTTCAGCCTCTACTATCTCCTATCCCTATCTATCCCTGTGTGTGGTGGAAGGAGACACAGCTTGTTTTGGTTCTCCTCCAGTCAAATACACACGTTCAGGGCAGATTACCTTTTAAATTTCATACTTTCTGTATACAGCTCCTTACCTGATGGACAATTAAATATGATTAGATCTTTAAATATGTATGCAGAGACCCTGTGTATGGCTGGTCAATGTATTGAGTTTTTAAATATACTAACATATTTTCAGATTAAAGGTACATTTATAAGGTGGCATGGGTTTGTTGAGGCCAGGCCTAATTCTATATATGTTACAGAAGGAAACTGTAACCTGTAAGCTTATTGAAATCTTAAGTCTAAAACATCACTTTTTTGTATTTTTAAGGATTATTGATTTTATATTTTTAGTTTTTTATGTTATTTTTCATGTCTATAATAACACAATGGGCCTTAAAGTTAATAGAAGTGGCTTCATGACACTTTGATCTTGGCTCATGTGGATTTGATTTAGGATTGACTTTATTCTTTGTCATTTCTGTACAATGAAACTGTTGATTTATAGATGTATTTATAGATCTATATAAAAAGTATTACCCATCATATTTGTATCACATTAAGGGGAGTACCGGAACTTATTTGTTTATTTAAGGCGCTAATTGAAAGGAACGTTTAATGCAAAAAAGTATCATTTTTTTTCTGCCTAAATGTCTATGGATGCGTCTGGGGAAACAGAATACAGTTAATTCATTGTTGCACTTCATGTTTGCTTTAATTGAGCAGCAGAATACCACAAATGAATATTTGGACTTTATTGGTGGCTGTTGCAGATATCAAAGTTCTGGGTGCACATTTGCTTGTAGTTCCGTCTGTGTGTGTTGAGAAATGTGAAAATGAGTTATCCTTCATAACACCTGAATTACAATACTTAGCCCCCCCCCCCCCCCCCCTCCCCCTTAGCACCTGCAGAAAAACATCTCTGGAGCTGCCACTGATGTCACAATATAAAACTGTTAAAATCCAAAGTACAGCTCCATTATTCTGCACTGGTGAAAACAGACGGTCACATCATTCAGCAAATTAAATAGAATCCAAGCAATTTGCAGACTTCTGTAAAATGTGTTAATTTGTGGGTGGGACGTATAGAATTAA
Organism: Fundulus heteroclitus; assembly: GCF_011125445.2. Lineage (NCBI taxonomy): Eukaryota > Metazoa > Chordata > Actinopteri > Cyprinodontiformes > Fundulidae > Fundulus > Fundulus heteroclitus. The sequence continues at coordinate 38,043,817 of NC_046371.1, forward strand.
GGTTGTGGATGTTTTAACATCTCTTCGTTAGAACACCAACACACAGGCTATGTTTGACACCAGATGCTTTGTTACAGTAATACAGTTTTTAGTCTCTCTTGTAAAAGCTGACTGGTTCACACTGTGGACCATGGTTGCTTCTGGAGCGCAGAGAGAAAGTGGAAGAACAGGCTTCAGGTTCCTGTTTTACAATGAGGCTGCTGGTAGAACTGTTAAGACTCATTCAAATTATTTTTAATTCTCTGAATTCTCTTCTGAATCCCTCTGAATCTTCTTGTTTGACTCCTGTTTTACTTTGTGCCGGCAGGTTTTTACCTTCGCATTGCACCTGTGACCGTGCTGTACCTCCTGTATCCTCAGCTATCTTAGATCATTTTCAACCCATGCTTATATCTCAGATTTCACAGATAGTCTTAAAGCTGAGGGCTTCACGTTGCCCTGCAGGCGACAGTGTCCCACCCACATTTTGGAAGGATGTTTTCAATGTTGTAGGTCCCTAGATTTGAAATCGTTTTAATACCTCTCTCTCCTCAAGTTGTGTTTCGGCTACATTTAAACATGCCATGGTCCAACTGCTTTTTATAAAGGGCAAACTTTTGGTTGATTTCTAAATTACCCTTTCTTTCTTAACTTTTAGAGAAGGTGGTTTTTATTCAGCTACAAGAGTACCTGCAGCTTCTATGAAAAGTTTCAGTCTGGTTTTAAGTCTTGTCACAGACCTGAAACTGTACTACTTTAGTGCCCGTATTCAAAAAATCCTAAAATAGCTCTGTGTTACGTCATTTTAAGAAAAATCGTATAATTCAAGGATTATTCACAAAGCATTTTAGGCCTTAAGAGAGCTCCTAAAGTGAAACATGTTAGAAGTAGACTTTTATTCAATAACCAGATCAGTGCAGTAGTCCATTCTAGTTTTTATCATCCGAGGTTTATGAGTAAAGCTGAAGATTATTTTCCTCATAATGTCCTAGAAAGTGTTATTCATATTTCTATTATTTCTAGACTGATATATTCCCTTTATAATGGAATTGATCAGTGTCTTCTTCACTGTCTACACCTGGTCCAGAATTCAGCTGCCTGTCTTCTAACGGGGACAAGACAGCATGGCACCGCTTGGATGTTGTATTCCCTCCACTTGCTGCCTGTTTAGAATTTATAATTGTTTTTGAGATTTAGTTTTTAAATGTCTTAATGGTCTGGCACTTCATTATCTTAAAGAACTTTAACACCCACACATTTCAAGTAGATTTCAAAGAGCTTTTAGTTTTCCAAGGACTTGGCTTGTGACCAGGAGAGACAGAACCTTTTCAGCCGCAGGTCCTAACCTCTAGAACAGTCCCTCTTTATCGTGAGGTCTGCTGGATCTAGATGATTCTAAGTCTCTTTTAAACACTCATCTTTTTCAGCGCGGTCCTAGAGCGTCCATACGTAGCTGTGTTCAGGTGTGCATAATTGTGGAGCAATGGCAGCCTTGGCTCTGCTGGAGGACATCGCCAATGGAAGAATGCCAAGGGAGGGTGTGTTCAGAGATCCTGATGACCTGCTGGTAAATAATGATGAGGGGCTTATAAGTCATTTCAGGATGCTAAGAGCATCATGGAGCACTGCATCTAACTGGTACCATCGTTATAGAGGTACACTAGGAGCCTTGTGTTGCTGGTCCAAGTGTATGAATCTAAAAAGTATTCACTAAGCTGGGTTTTCTTGCAGCTGGTGCATTTCAGAGAGAGCTGGCTAACATGTGTGGTGTGTCAGAATGAGCTCTCTGCCATGCCTACAGTGGCATCATCTGTATGCTGCCCAGCTAAGTTCACCAACATGGTGGCGCAAATGTGACCAACAAATGTTGTGACATGTGTGCCTGGTGCAACACGAGTCTTTCATACTGCGGAATGGTACTGTTGGAAAGCGACTTCAAGTAGGGGCTGTTGGCTATAACTGGCTTCTAGGTAAGTTTATTGTTTTATGTGATGTCCTGAATCTGCTTATAGGACTGCATTGATCCTGATATAGTGTCTATGGTAACGCGCTGCTTATAGAAATCTGGAAAATGCCAATGTCAGACCACTTTTTTCTTGTCGGCCACATGTCTGCCTTCTACTCATGCCGTATTTACAGTATTTGCCACCGTCTTCTACTCCATTTTGATTTTATTACTGATACCAGTGAAATTAATCCCAAATAAGGTTGTACTTCTTGCCTCCACCTCTGACGCTAACGCCTCTATTTCACATTCAGTGAATCTCCTCTTCCTTGCTTTACTGACCAGCGCCGTTGCCATGGTTATTTGGACGCAAATGGGTTTGAGCCCTCTGGGTATTTGTAGTGCTTTGCATATTCATTAGTAGGCGGGAAGGGGGCGGTTCAGGCAGCACATACAGGTGCTGTAAGAGTTCTGAAGGAAAAGTGTGCTGTAACATCTGTACACACAGTTTCATAGATCAGATTTTTTTTTAACATCTCTCCCTTCTGCTAACTTTCAGTATGAAATCTGTGCACCTTTGTGCTCATGGGGCCCGTAGTGGGATCATGTACCAAGACTACTGCCTAGCTCCTGAAACAGGGATTTATTGCTTGAACACTCCTACCTCTTGGATTGGGTTTGGGGTTAGTTGGTTGAAATATTGTAGAATTTATGAAATGAGATATAAATATAGGCTCAGGCCAAAAAGAGCATTTTCTGACTGGCTGGACTCCTACATGGTCTTTCTTATCTTGTATGTTTAGAGACAGACGTTGGTATTGATCTCAGCAATGGAGTTACTTCAAATAAAATACACAATTTTAAAGAGTTCTACCAATTTAAATCTAAAATGAAAGAGCTTAAGAATCCAGGTTAACAGGTACAAAACAACAATGACACACTGACTCAATATGTATGTAATAATGTCAGCATGCTGCTGGGCAACAAGCTTACATATTCATAAGCTTCCTGACCAACAGAGAGTTGAAAAGCACCTGAATGCACTCATTTTGAGATTGTTTTCATGTAAATATGGGATGAATAGGAAATATTTTAATGAGTCTTTTAGTATATCACACTTTAAGAACTCATAACCTTCCCTTTTTCTTTTTGCTGCATAGCAAAATCATGCTGTTTATATTTGTCCACCAAATGTCTGTGAATTGTTGATTCTGAAGTGGTCCTCACTAAAATTCAGCTAGATACCTCTTGCCTATTTTTTTCTGAGCCTTTTTGTAAGTGAGTAACCAAAAGGCTGAATTTTTGACAGAGCAATAGTATTGAAGTGTGTGTTCACATATTTCACCACATAAAATCTTATGACTTACATTTCTTTTATTACATTTGGGAAGTTGGGTTGAAATCCAATAACATAGGCAGACATTGATAAATGTGTAATTCAGAAAATCCCCGCTGAGGTTTTGCTCTGTTGAAAAGTAATAGATATTGGGATGAGCAAACAGGATTACACTGACCTTTATATCTGTCGTGTAAGGCAGCCTTAAACCTGTGTTCTTACACAAACCGAGTTCAAACTAAGTAAACTAAAATAAAACTTGGGGGCAGAATAAACAATATAGAACATATACAATAATGTTTTTTTACTGTTAACCTCTGTTTAAACTTAAAAGGTAACCTATATTTCTATAACATATCACGGTTGTTGTGAATTATATTTGTGACTTTCTGATCAGAATTCTTCCAAGTAGACAAACAACATAATGGATCAAAGTATCAGCTTCACTGGTTGATTGGGACGATAACATGAGAAAGAGTAGAGCAGCATGCTTAGCTGCTTCCTCAACTTTACTGTTGAGGATTGAGATACAAAATTTAATTTAGTTTGCCCTTAATCCGGCTTTATCTATAACATTATGTCTCTGAAAATTTTCTGTCGTAGAATGCTGTCATGGATGGAAATACAAGGATGCTATTTACACTAACGGATCATTACCAATCATAAAACATCAGTTCAGTTTAAGGTTTGTGAAATAGCCACTGTTTGGCTGATCTGTTTTTTAACTCAAGGACCAGATTAGCAGGGATAGGTTCTTAGGTGTCTGCTTATCGAAGCAGAAAAAAGTAAGAATGAATGTAATAGAACTACAGTTACTTGAAAAATACGGCCCCTTACATATGATTAGCTGTCAGTGTACACTGCTTTACTGCAACATGTATGATTTTAACAAAGCTTACAACCTCAGTAAGTTCTGCGGTAACACTGGTAGGAATAAGGCCAGACTGTAGCTTTTTAAAACCTGTGTACACATTGACACTGGTAAGCAGCTCACACTCTACAAATGATATCCAGCAAGTAGATCTTACTGACCACCACCTAACATGCCCTTACCAAACACCTTAAGTCTCATCTAAATGATCTTTTTTTTTTACATCATTAGCATCCGTTTGGGTGACCTAATCTGGAACCCTTTAAGTTGTTTTTTGTCCTCTTCCTAAATGCACTTGGGTTCATTAAAGAATCCATCTGTGCCAATGAGCACTGGAAGTTTCTTTCCGACACCTTCAGCCAAAGCCCAGACTGGAGGAAATTAACAGGACTTTTTGTCTTTGTTCAGTCTGAACTGAGTCATCATGGTGGAGGTATTTTTAGCTGTAGATTCCTGTCTGCCCCCCAGACAGCCCGCTTCATTGTTCATTAGAGAATATCATGTTCTGTGACAATAGGAGAAATAATCAATGTCAAGTATCAGACAAGTATCAGAGACACGAAGTTCGGGAAGCTCTTGTCCTGCTGAACCCTATGTGTGCCAGCGATGCTGGATGCTTCCTTTGATTTAGGATGTCTTCATGGTTTGTTGTCTACCACAGCTGCCTGGATCAACTGTGTGGTCATTAAATGCTGAACTTACACCCACTCTCATACTTTTGCAGCTCAGGTTACCCTTATGGGAGCGCCTGCATTCCCATCCTAAGTCCTAAATAATTCCCAAGAACAGTTAAAAAAGGCCTAAGAAATAAAAGCAGCGTCAACCTAAGGGTTTTGCACATGGCTCCTAATACGTAAATCTCAAGGAGAGCTCAGTTTGGTCCTTTGTTCCTCTTGCAAAGTGACTATAGAAGTGTTACAGTGGCCAAGTGACCCGATATCCTGTTTTTGAGGCGAACCAAAATATTTCTGATTGTTTTACATCCTGTCGACCAGTGATCTGTGGCACATACAGCTGCCAGGCATTAAGACGTATTAAGCTGTTTTCTTTTAACTTCACCACTTAGGTCATGTTAAATGTAAAATGAGTTGCTTGCAGGCACAAGTGATTGTCTAGTCTAGATTGTCTAGAGTGTAAAATTATTGCATGTTTTAAAACAGCCTGACATTTTCATACAAAAATTATTAACCTTTTCTTTGTGTCTCTTTAAATCTTAGTACCATTTCTAATTTCCATTATTTTACTGAAATGAAATTGTGGCATAATGTCACTTTTCCTATTAGCACAACGAGTCTGTGCATGCCAATTGATCCTGCAGTTGTCATGGCAACAGGAACCACTAAACCTGCGCAGCTGTTGTTATGGAAGCCCTTAAACAGCTGGGGGGCTATTGAAGCGCAGGAATTGTGGGAAACAGGTCTTTGGTTCTCCCTTTACACCTTGACCCCAAAACTCCTGACAAACTGAACCCAGACAAACCCAAGGTGTCCATCTGGAGGGAACTTTTTTCCTTATCAAATGTGCATTTATTCAGGAAGGTTTGGGCAGAAAGTTGAGAATATTCAGTCCTGTGGTTTTTAGGTGTGCAGTGAAACTGAACTAATCAAGGTTTCCTTATGGTTCTGAGCTTATGTCAGTGATCTGAGCAAACGTTTTACAAGCTGCAACAGTAAGATAATCATGTTGAGAAGATGCACATTTTACCAGAAAAGCAGTACCGTGCTTGGAGCTCATTTAGCCTTAACTTCACCTGAAGTTATGCAATTATACTTTCATTTTCATGTCTAACAATCTCCTTGTGAAGGTTTTCATTACTTGTGAACCTTTACATATTTTGTCTTATAAGCAAACTTCAATCTGTGTCATATGGAGTTTATGTGACAGACAAAGTAGAGCATAATTGTGCAAGGCTTTCTTAATCTTTTATCCATTAAATCTTGAAAAATGTTGCATGTATGTTTTCCCCATCTCTCTTAATCTGATACCCCTGAATGAGATGTAGTACAGTCAGCTGCCTTCATGAGGTACTTAAGTCATAAACAGCATATATTTAGTCTAACCATACATACAGCTGTTTTTAGAGAACATTACAGAACAAAGAGTTCTCCCTGTGCATGTGTGGGTTCTCTCTGGGTACTCTGGCTTCCTCCCACAGTCCAAAAACATGACTGTTAGGTTAATTGGCCTCTAAATTCTCCTTAGGTGTGAATGTGTGTGTGAATGGGTGAATGGCTGTCGGGTGTACCCCGCCTCTCACCCATTGACAGCTGGAGATAGACACCAGCATCCCTCATCACCCCAACAGGGATAAGCGTGTAAGAAAATGGATGGATGGAGTCTGTTAGACCCGCTACCACTAAGTTGGATTTGAAGAGCGAGATTAAGGAAGCCCTCCTGAACCATCTTTAGATCTTTCTTCTGTCCTAGGAGTCATCTGTTCTTTCCTGACTAACTGGTTCATTAGGTTGCTTACATTAATATCATCTGCTTTGTCACCAAGGACTTAAGAAGGCATTTGAGATTGTCGGATCACAGTTCTGGTGGTGCCCCCCCCCCCCCCCCCCATCTAAAAAGTCTGTATCACACACACACATTGTGTATTTGTGTGTGTGTGTGTGTGTGTGTGTGTGTGTGTGATCCATTTTCAAATGTTACCTCAGATTCTCTGTTGACTTGGATTTAGTTCTGGACTATTTAGAAGATATATTCTACTAGCTTTGACCTAAAATGTTCACTGTAACTGTGGCTCCATTTTTAGGGTTGATGTCCTGCTGAAAAAAGGCACAGGAGGTGAATCTTATTGTCAAAAGCTGGCTGTCCAATATCTGCACCTGAGTTTGAGGCATCAACCTCTAGAAAGAACTATTTTTTCAGGATTTGGGGTTTAAAGAACAGTCACAGTGGTAAAGAGCGGTTTAGCCTGATTTGTCCATGCAAACTTGATCTTGGTGGACAGAGAGTAGCAGAGATGGACCTGACTATTGTTTTTTATGAACAACAATAAAAGTTAGCACAGCTCAAGGGCCTCTAGAGCTTCCTGTGATCAGATGGAGTAGGCCAATCCTGAACAGCAGAAATCCTGGCAGGATCCATGGTGATTTGGTTGGGTGTATTGCTGAATCCTAAAAAGAAGTTTTGGTCTGGTGAAAATCACATTTCCATGAGTGCCTACTGATTCCAACGACTATCTGGGGCGATTGTGTGGTAATTAGTAATTTGTGACAGATCTTCCACCCTGGTTTAAGGACAATCCTCTGACCGCCTCTATGTCAGGAAGAACTGGATCAAATGTTTGAATCAGTTCTTTCGAGAATTCTCAGTACGAGTCACAAAGAGGAGAACGATGATGCCGTGGGAAAAGAAGAGGGTTGTAGCTCACAATTGATTTCACATTGGATGAGAAATGAATGGCATTGATCTATATTACCTTTAAATACCTAAGGAGGAATAAGCAGAGGTTTATGAAAAGCAAAACCTGGGGCTGAAAAGGAGGCACAACTCATCATCCTGATTGGCCTGATAAGTCAAACTAACAGCTTGGGTGCCAGTGGATGCATTGAAACCTCAAGGAGCAATAAGCAAAATTTCTAAAATTATTTTAGATTAAAAAAGAAAAAAAAAAAAGGCGAAGAATTAAAAAGGTAATATTTCAAATGGAATATGGTCTGACGTTACACCACATCGCTCTGTGTTGTTCTCCAGTCTCTTGTTTACATAGCTGGGCCGACCACGTGTGCATGTACATGCATGTGAACAGCTGCCACTCAGGGCTTAGCTCCTCCTTGCTCTAAAATACCATTGGCATAGCAGCGGAGCGTTGGAGCAACATGGAGGAGAGCACCCCCAGCAGATGAAAATGTTCTCTTGCTAACAGCATTTTAAAGTTATGAGTTACATACTTCTTCACTAGAAATGTTCCTCCGAAACGTGACGCTGTTTAACTGTATTTTTATCCTTTGCAAATATGTGGATAGGAGGAAAGGGTGAGAAGGAAAAGGAGGGGCCGGGTGGCAGCTTGTTTTGGTCTACAGACAGTGCTCAAGCACCACCTAGTGGTGAAATATTGCTTATTGCTCCTTTAAAGCAAATTAATGATCTACATGATTAAAGAATTTCAACCAGCAATAGACTTTTCCACACCAGATCGCCACTGCTGCGATAACGATGGGTCCATTTTGGCCAGATTATTCTGTAATGCAACTGACAGAGGATCTAGTAATTTAGCCTTATGGGGTAAGTGATTTAAACAATTTACTAAAACAATTCACTGGTGGTGAACAAGAAATCTACTGTAAGCTCTGACAGGAAACAACTGCAAGAAGAGGACAAATGTTAACGACTGTGAAGGAATCAACAAGCAATGTAAGATTCAGGAGAAAAGCCACTAACTTTCCCAGAGTCTGGGAGGGGGCATTGGCCCTGATGAGCTGTTTCTACAGCCAAGTAACAGAAGCTGATCAGGAGTCTGACAGGGACAAGACGAGACAGGGAAATCCAAGGATGAGAACAAAGTCCAGATCTTCATTTCATCTGACAATAATAGTTTTTTTTTTTTTGCCAGGGCATTTGACCCGTCCATGTGGGTGGTCCAACGGGAGAATAATCCCAAACAAATATCTTACTGGTTTTGGAGTGGCACCTGTGTGTGAGTAAACTAGAGTATTTAAATGAAGCGTTTATGTTAAGAAAGCATGAAATATCTAGACTCAGTCAGTGTCACCCTAGGGTCTTGGTCATGGTTTCAAAAGTGTTTGCTTTTGCTGGAATGTAGCAACCTTTAACCTAATATTTGTTGGGGTTTATTTTTAGGCTCGTATGTTATAATTTTGTAACGTGTGGATTATAGGAAATCCATCATGAAGTTAAATTTGTGCTCCCAATTATTGTGCTTAAAATTCCTTAAAATTATTTATGGTACACTACCAAAAAAGAATGGTTGAAATGAATCATTAAAAGCCCTGAATTAGTATGACATTCATGCCCATAATGAGTGGATATAAACATCTGACCAGCACTGTACGAACCAATGTCCACGTTTGTGGAGGCAGTGTGAGCCATGAGGGGCTGATTCAGGAATGCTAATGTTTCCTCTGTGTCATTTATAAGGAAGGCAGTGATTAAACCTCCAGCCCCCTGGGTGGAGCCCCTCACTGCTCTGGCTCCTGCTCTGATTTACTTTGACATGACATGGGCAGGAAGGTCAACTGTGTCCCTAAAGGGTCATATGTGTGTGTGTGTGTGTGTGTGTGTGTGTGTGTGTGTGTGTGTGTGTGTGTGTGTGTGTGTGTGTGTGTGTGTGTGTGTGTGTGTGTGTGTGTCAGGTTTCAGTAGACAGAGACGCTTCAGTAGGATCTCAGACAGCGGTTGGAGGGACGGCAGAGGGAGTGAGGGTCTTTGGAGCTTAGGGAGGACTATGGAAAGGATTTCCGCAGAGAGTAAAATGTTTTCTTTGTGGTTGAAAGAAACCTTAGAAATTCTTTTGCACAGCTCTGCTCTGGTTTGATTGGACAGGTTTCCAAAGACAGCATATTAGGGACTTCTTTATGGCAGCAACACTTTGAATATGCGCTACAGTCACTGTCATGAACTATTATCTTTAACTATTAACTTTAGCTATTTTGAATCTTAAATCCTGAACAATTCAGAATAAGGCAAGTGGAAATCAAGTTCCCAGTTCTACAGTTGGGTGTTTCCTCTTGCTATCTCTATATTGATTGCTTCCATTAATTCATTGTTAAACACAATTCTACTTGATTATTTTTTAACTTAATGAGGTATATATTGCATCAATAAATAAAAGCACTTCCAGTTTCAAACAGATTTTATTGATATTGTGAGCCGTTCCATGGACTTTCTTAGACATTTTACTTAGAATTAAAAAATAATAATCTAATATAATAAAACATATTTACTCTTGCTCCCACCTTGAGATAGATTAATAACCCTAACTCAAAAATGTCTATTTTTGTGCCTTCTTCTGGTCACATCTAGCTACCACACACACAGTGGTCCCTGCTGAGATGTGCAGGAATTGCTTAAATACCATCCCTTCAGAGGCTCCTTCCTAGCAGATTGTAGGAGGTGGCAGCCTGCTGTGAGGCCACACTCCCACTGTTCAAGTGGAGCTTTAAGCGAAAGATCAGGTGTCTGACCTTGAATGCTTGATTGAACTTAAATCTTTTACATGTGCGCCGTGTGGCTCAAATGTGGCCAGTCAGTCAGCTGCTCAGTGGAATTATGTCCCACTGACAAATTTCATTTGACCAGTTATTAAAAAAGGTTTTGGATTAAATGAATTTGATTTACTCTGTTTAAATAAAAAGAACCTAAACATTTTCAGAGCTATGTCACGTAACATCATTTTCTTCATAGGTAGAAAGTTTTACTGCCCAGAGAAGATTTTAGTGTGCTTTGCTTTGATTTAAAAAAGGTGGCCAGATGTAGACCAATTAGAGTTTCTGATTAATGTAAAGCTTTAACCTAGCGCTGGACAATATAGAAAAAAAGAATATCAGTAAAATAAAAATAATATTGATCGATTTCGATAATTATCAACAAATTCAAAACACATTTTAAGTGCAGCCCTGGCCATTTAATACTGTTGCTTAGCAACCTGTTTTTACATACAGAACACACAAACGCTTAATTCAAACTCAACCTTTTATTCAATAACTTTTTTACCAAAACTGTTTTTAAACTAAGCTCTCTGAACTCTTTAAAGGGGGCGGAGCTTGGTTCCTGGGTCTGCGTTTGTGATTGGTTGGGAGGATTTAATGACTGTAATATTAATCTACATGGCTAGAATGCAAAAGGAAGGAAAATTGTTATTCTATTAAACTTTTTATTGACCCTTTTTTCCCCATCATCGATATACATCTACCAAACTATATATTGTTATTGAGTTATTGTCCAGCCCTACTTTGACCTGCTGGTTAGGATCTTAGCTGTTTTGGATGTCTATATAAGATATACACTAAGATAAAATATAGGCAGAGTATGGAACATATTTCTGTCTTTTTGCCATAAATGGTCAATTATTTAACTTAGGAGCAGAAGTAATGGAGCATGACATGTATTTGTGTGTGTGTGTGTGTGTTCTTGTACTTGCAGTTGAGCGAGAACATGTATTGCTGATTTTACTAGTAAAGTGGGGAATTTGATGTAAAGTCAGGGCCTTTTGTTGGTGCTCACTTTATTCTGGGCTACAGGTTAGGTTTAGGTATCAGTTAGGTTTGGGTTAAAGTTAGGTATAAACCTGTAAACGTTAGGTTAGGGCTAGAGTCAGCGTTAGGCCATAGAAAGGCTTGAAGATGAATGGAAGTCTATGGAAGACAAGGCACGGTCCTCAGCATGTACATTAAAGAAGGATGTGTGTGTGTGTGTGTGTGTGTGTGTGTGTGTGTGTGTGTGATTGTATGTATAAGGGAGAAGTTGCTGTAAAACAGGCTGTGCTGTTACTTTAGCACAAAGACAAAATTATTATTGAGTTGACATCGTTAACTGTCCAAAGTATCTTATTTTAGCCAACATTCCACTCACCATTTTTAATGACAGAGGTTGAAACCTCAGAAAGATAAACTATGTTTGCAATGGTCCTTTCAGCCTTCCTGTTATCTGCTGATCTAAAAAATTGTTACATCAACTGTTCCAGCTGAACGGAAAACAGAAAGTGCATGACATTCAGTACAGCAAGCAACATGCTCAGGCCTGGACATTCAAGCAGGTTCTGGAGGAAACCTTTATCTCCTACAATCTGCCAGAACCAGAACCAGAACCAGAACCAGACATGGAGAAGCAGCATTTAGTTCCTATGCTCCACTGATCTGGAACAAACTTCCAGAAAACTGTAAAAGTGCTGAAAGCCTGAGTTCCTTTAAATCCAGATTAAAACACATTAGTTTATTATAGTTAAACTGTTTTACTGAAACATCACTAGTTTAACTTTTAGTCCTACTGTTTTTAATGTTCTATTTGTTTCCACGTTTTATTCCTACTTGCTTTTATTCTGTTTTATTTTGCTATATTTTAATCATGAAAGCACTTTGCATTGTCTCTGTACTAAATTGTGCTATATAAATAAATTTGCCTTGTTTTGCCTTATCTTGTAAGAAACATGAAAGACCAACATTTCCAGATAATTTAGGTGAAGGAGAGGACTTCCGGAATAATGTCCTTTCGACAGATGATAGTAAATTGAATTATTTGGACAGCCAGACAGAGGAAATTGGGGAATACCTTTGTGTAACAGGAACTACCTCAGCATCATACAATAAATTATTTCTATGTGAACACTTCTGAATAAGGAACTGAATATTTCATGCAGTGTCCTACTTTTTACACAGGACTGTACAGGTGGAAGACTAACACATTTTAACGTTTTTTTTTCTGTTAGTGAAATGAATGATTGATTCAGTAATTTATTAGTCTTATTCATGATTGGTTTCGCTGCTTTCTGTGAACACACGTTTGCTTACAGTTGGATCACATGTTTAGTTGTGTTGTCTAAGGCTCACACAGATCTGCAGGCCTCAGCATTAACATATTCATTCTCATAGTAAATTACAATAATCATTTAAGGAGCAACAATATGAAAATGAATGTATTTATTCCCTTGTTTGGGTCTAAATTAAAATCTAAAATACAAAAAAACAAAACAAAAATAAAACACTCAAACCTAAACAGAATTAATCACCCTGGATTACAGATTCATTAACTCATCGTTTGTTAATTGTGGAGCCTTTCTTCAACTTGTGAAAACAGGGATTTTGGTGCATTGTGTTGTATGTAGACTACGTTCATAATATTGCATGAAAGCTTCAAAGCAGCAAATAGTATAATTTACTGAACTCATATTTCGATAAAAATATTTTTTTTGGCAAATTATAACAGCAACATGACAACCTAATTTAACTTGTTAATTTAACTTCTTCTTAACTTTATTGGAAACGTGGTCAGGGTGTGGTGTGGGTTAGAAAATACAGATTATAACAGCCTATAATGGAGGTCTCTGGGTGCATGTAAAATTCCACAACACACGACAAACATCCATTCTTCATGTGTTTTAGCGAATGAAACACACCTTCAGCTGAAAACATCGATGCTCATGCATAGCAGTCATGCTGTGCTGCCTGCATAAAGCTTGCTACCAGATAATATAAATATATTGTTGCCACAATGTGTACACTGCACCTCAACATGGTTCTATACGACACATCAACACTAAACTGCACAGTGCTAGTTAGATTTCACTGGCATTTAATGGCAAAATGACTTTATGATAAAACTGTAACTACAGCAATGAGAACTAAGAAACAGATTGTGTCCTTCGCTGAAATTAGATATTTGTCTAAGCTTTACTAAGCAACTTTACAATAATAGCACAGGTAAATCATCAGTATAAGATTCTTATTGCCTTAGCAACTTCTATTAATTACTATTTTTGTAAAAAAAAATTAAAGAAAGTTTCTGCATTGAATAAGGTGTGAGAAACATTTTCAGATAGCCAGCCCTCGTCTTCATGTCTAAATTATGTCACTTTAAAAGATTAAATAATGTTGGTGAAAGGGCTTAAGAGAAATTGACGACATACATGCATAGCAGGTCAAGAATGTGGAAGGAAGGCCTCTACAGACCAAACATCTGAAATCCCCTTCAGGTTTCTGTTCACGATGCCTTTCTTAGAAAGGCAGTGTGAGTTATATGGGTCTTAGTCTAATAATACAGTAAATACATAACGCCTTTTCACTGGTTTCCTCATTTTATCCTTGGGTCTTGTTGAATTTACCAGATTATTGCTGAAAAGCTGCTACTAAAAGAAAAGAATGACATTGGGGTCACTAAAAGACTGCATATGAAGTATTGAACTGTCATGTCATGAGTATTGAATTTTTAATCCTTGATGGCCTGAAAATCATGAAGGATGGAAAAAAAGAAAAACAAGACAGCAATAGTTACTTGGTATGTCCTGATGCCGAAGCTGATACAGAAGCTGATTGGACATTTTCCACCTTTCATCCTCAAACACATGCACAGGATTGCCCCATAAACAGCATTGATCATGAATGTGAGAGGACACAACGTTTTACAAAGTCAATACTAATTATTTCCTCAGGTTCACATGGAACATGTCTTTCAACTGATCAGCTCGATTCACAGTTTCCTTGGATGTAGTTACCGCTTCATAAACAGAGGAACCCTTTTGTGTTTTCACAGACTCTGACTGGAGATTTGGATGCTTGGAGTGGGCCAGCTAAATGTAAGTTATCTCTTGCTTTTTCTCATGCAATCTTTACTTGTACACTTTACTGACAAAGCTGTGGGAAAGTACGTTCAGGTAGCTGGTACAAGAACACAGCTAGTTATTATGCTGCTAGAGTCCATTAAACAACAAAAATCTCCATCAATGAAGCTGATTTGTTGAAGTTGCGATCAAAGTGCTGTCAGTATGTCGCCGTTTTCTGTTGATATTGATGCAAACAGCACAGTATCAGCATCTTTGAATCAAGTTGGAGGGTGAGGGTGACGTCTTTCTACTGTTCTGCTTTTTCCTATCTTACCATGTATGTTGGTGTATTGGAAAAGGTGTTAGTCCTCTAAGTGACTATGTCAACTTTGATGGGCTTGATAGTCTGTGCGTATTGGGATCCAGGGTTTGGGACTCTGCTGTGTCCAGACTTTGTGTATTACATCTGCGGTGACATCATTCTCTCGTTTTACTTTTTCTTCCTTGTATTTATGGACCAACTGACCATCCGGGCACCACGTTTTCCCCAAGTGGTCAAATAATTATGATATAAGATTAGCCAAACGAATCAGAAAGTAAGTTTGACTTTTATTTTCAGGTATCTGGCATGCTGAGGTGAGTAAAAGGTTTCCATAGAGTATGTAGCATAAGATTAACCAATGTTATTCTGTTGATAGGCCAGTGGTATGTATGACCGTGACAGCTGCCAAAAACATCCATGCCAGCCAGGCTTATCTGGTCAACTACTGCGTGTCAAATGCTGGAGAATTATTTTTGCCATGAATAATATCTTCCTACTGTTTTGTGTTGGCTATTATAAATAAGCTGTTCCTCTTTTAGTCGACAGTGATTGTTGTCATAAACATTATAAGAACATAGATGAAGAACAGGTCCTGTTGCATAATATGATATGACCCTCTGTCTGCATGCTTAAGTAAAAATGATGAGTTACTAGCAGCCAGTAAATCAAACTTTGCAATAGATCAGAACTGGTGCTGCAGAATCCATCCAAAGCAAATGAAAACTATTTTTATAATTTTCCTATGCCATGGTTAAAATAGCTGCATAATAATGTTTCTTGGATTTAGAAAGAACTCAGACCTTCATGAATATGAACTGAATTCGTATTCATTCACTTGCAGAGAATTCATTTGCCAACCCCTTAAAGATTTTATCTGCTTTCAGCCAGCAAACAGCTGCTGTACAAACACAGCTTTCTTTTATTTCTCAGACTGGTATTGACTGAGTTCTAGTTCAAGGCTTTACTGTTGTGTACTTTCCTAAAATATTTGTACATGATACAGTTGCTTTTAATCAGAACACAAAATCTTGCCTCCTTTAAGAGCGTTTATTTTGTTGTTAGCGGTTTTTCCAGCTCTGCTCTGTTTGGCCAGTAGGCAGCCAGTTGAAAAAGTGCTAAATTATTGTCTTGGAGGATTTGAATTTTAATGTCTGTCCCTGTGGTTCAGACTGTATTAAGCCTTCAAATTTAAATGTCTTCTGGTCCCTCATGTTAGCAACTAATTGCAAATTGAAGGACTGGAAGCACACAATTTAAGCTCTGGCTAAATGATAAATAACCACTAAAGAAAATCAGGGATGGGCTGGTTCAGATTCTACAACCATGTTAGCAAAAAAGGAAATAAGAATTCAATGATTTTTTTAATTGTGTACCCCATGAATTAAATTAGAGAATAAAAAAGCAACAGCAATTGTTTTACAATGGGATAGCACTTTATCTGGAGACTCAGTGTCATTCTCAACATATAACTTGTGAGTTTTCAAGGTCTCCAACTCTACATAATACAAGTAAACCAACACCTATTAGGAGTCATGTGCTCAGAATGCAGAAGTTAGTTTGCTAATGTGTAAAGTTTATCCATTTAAATCACATTCACAACAAAAGAGCAAAACTAATTAAGAACCAGACTTGGACATTTAGTTTTATAGAGCATGAGCTCTGTGTTATGTGAGCTTGATTAATTTGACTTTGTCTCAGCAAGTTGTTTTAAGCGCAGAGTGTTAGAGAAGTATTGGTAGAATCACTTCTTTTGACTCTTTACCTACTTTGTACCTCATGGTCTCATAAAACTGCCTCCATCATTCTTCTGAACTCGTTCCATCTACTCTACCCAGATAATCACAGCTTGTCTCCTGTGCTATCAGCCCCTGAGTGTTCCCCGCTCTTCCTCTGCTTCTCCTCTCTCAGAATCTCCTTCATGATTCCCCGCCAAGGATTGTTTTACGCTTAATTTTGTTAGACTTAATGAGATTTTACTAATTAAATCTCCTCCTGGGTTGGAGACCCCCCCACTTCCTCATTTCCCTAACATAGCCCCCACCCAACCCCACTTAAATCACTCCAACCCTGGAGAGATTGCTTCAGAAAGCTATTTTGCCACCAACTACCCCTTCCTATTTTCCTTTAATGGATAACAGCAACAGGAGTGGTAAAATCGAAAGGCCAGCGTGGCAGTGGGATTCCCAGGTTAGTGCCAAGATGCTCTGGTGCTCTTCTGATTGTTTGCTGCTTTTCAGTTCTGATTCAGTTTGTAGAGAAATAAACACAGAGAACATTATGACCACTGTATGTTTTACAAAACGTCCTGGGAATACAATAGAGCTCTGGTCCCGCCGCTGCACTCTGTGTTTGTTGTAATGTTGTTCAGTGTGAGTGATAAATGTGCTGTACTTCAGTCAGCCGATGTGTAACACAGGTCGATGTTTTTAAAGCTAAATGTTCTATAGAATAAGTCCAGCATTAGCTGAAGGGGCAGTGCTGAAAGACGAAGTGCTGAAGGGTGGGAATCAAATCAGTTCCAGCGTCAGGTCGTGGAGGCCTCTGCTTTCCAGCAAGCCGTTTGCTGGGCTATTGAGGACACGCCTGTGGGACTATATGTGGGAACTAGCCTCCTGTCTTCCCCCTTTCAAACCTGGAGATCCAGTGCCAGAGCTCAGCACCTCAGCCAAAATGTCTATTATACACCTCCTCACATACCCCTCCTCTGCTTTTATGTATGCACACACTCATACACAATGTTTAGACGCGTCTATGTGGTGGCCCTCTGGTCTGGGTGAGCAGGCAGCATGCCCATTTCAGACGGGACTCCTTCTTCCTGAAGACTCATGCTGATCAGGTTTTCTGCCACCTGTCATTCAGCTTAGCAGGCAGGGAAGGGGGGGGGGGGGGGGTGGGCGGTGGCAGCAGAGGAGGAAAGGGGGGGGGGGTGCCATGGCAATATGGCATTGTGCCCAGCACCCTGCCTGTGTTGCAGCATACTCAGAGCTTCTAAGCAACGTGTTTAAGAGGTTCCCCATCCTTTCTCTTAAAGTCTCTACTCAGCAACTGGAGCTCGACTTCTAGTTTCTTAGTTTTATGTAGCAGGAATAGTGCAGTTAAAAAATGCATTTGCCTCTTAAGGTTCCTTCCCCTTGTTTTTTAGAATAATAAGATCACCGACCTTGAATTAAATAAAGGGATTTTCTAAAAGTGTTTGCCATAACTTACATTCTTCTTTGCAGAATGGTTTTATTTTATTATGCATCTGAATCAGATTTGAGTCTGGACTGTAGCTAGGCCAATATAAAACTGGTTTTTACTGTATGTCTCTCATTAGAAGGGTGGTACTTACTGGTTACATTTCCTAACCTTTTTGAAAATAGGGTTAGCAAACCTTAAGGGTTTTATAGCACTTTGAATTGTTTGTTACTAAAATTTTACAAAATCGACCTTGCCTTGCCTCTGAAAGTTGCTTGTGTTTTGAGCCAATGAAATGATTCCTGCTCTTTTTCTGCTACAGTCATGTAGTTTACTTTCTAGGGACGCCTCCTCACAAACACTTGCTGACCTTCTGTGAGTTGGCCTTCCCTTGAACACTTGATGTTGTTCATTATCAGCGCCGATGTGTGATCTCTCCATCATCCTCACTACCTCTGTGCTTAACTGTTGTCTTCCGTCCACTCATATCAATTTCTGCCCTCAGTCGGTGTCCGTCTACCTCACCAACCCTAATGTAATTATGTTGATTTAACTTAAACAAGTGCACGCTCCCTCCAGCTATCTGAATGGGAGCTTATTAGTTGGAATATATTAGTATTTATTTATTCCCCCTTCTCAGGGTCCCTGTCGGCATTTCCAATTACTC
>NC_046371.1:38062835-38146127 GCF_011125445.2 Fundulus heteroclitus
ATAATACCCCCCCCCTTTAATTCCTGCAGTGAAGGTCCTAATAACCCTGCTGGTATATTTGTGCCGTCTCCCTGCTGGCACGGCCTCAGCATTGCTGTGGTGTCAGTGTGGTGTAAATGGGAGTTGGAAATGTGATAGTACTGATCAGGGATCAAATTTGTTTGTTTGACTTAAACGAAAAAACAGGTTTGTGTGTCTGTGGTGTGGGGGGGGGGGGGGGGGGGGGGGGGGTTAGTTGGCCAGACTTTATGCAAAATCATCCGCTCACTATACGTGATTAGATCCCCAGATGTGATTTCTCAGCCTTTCCGCCCAGTGGTCAGTGACAGGAAGGCCGGGTGGTTTCCCAAACTTTACTGACTCAGACTGAGAGGTCAGCTTAGTAAGATCCATGATGCATTGCTCTGTTTCTCCTCTGTTGCATTTACTGATACTTGACATAAACCAGTTAAACACAGTCCCTGTTTCTTTGTCCTGCATTTTAATTAAACGACTGTTCTCTTGCTGTTATGTCATCTGTCCTCATCCCAGAAGTCTAGGCCTGCAAAAGTTCTATTAATAGTATTTTGTTTGTACGGCGGTGAAATTTCTCTTTGGCCACATCGGTTCACATTACACATAACGAAAGGCAGAAACTGACAAACAAACAGGGTTACAGTGTTTTATTTATTTATTTTAGCATATGTCTTTATATTCTTTTACGGTTACATTTTTAAACTATGCCTTTTTTAAACTATAACGTGGCAGTAGAGAACCACTAAGCTAGGTCATGGCAGAAGAATGCCGAAGCTACAAGCAAATAAGTCAAAGTGTTGGGTTGTTCATTACACCGTCCCCTCAGCGTCTTACCAAACGGCCCAGAAGGGTGGAGTGGGGTGCTCCGTGACCTGGAGGGGGGGGGGGGGGGGGGGGGGTGTGAAGTGCCTCCTTTGCATTTAGAGAGAGGCTCTCAGACACACCTCAGAACGGGGCAACAACAATGAGGAATTCAGATCAAAGTGTTGCAGTTCCACTTTCTATAGACTACAACTGAAGGATTTCAATGTGAAAAGGCAGACATTAAAAAGCCTAACACGTCTCCTTTAGCATTCCACATAAAATGCTTTTCTGTAATGAATTAAGCAAAATTCCTGGCTTAAAGTGTCAGCCCGGATCAGTACATTTAAAAATATAATTTGATCCAATTGTTCTGCTGTCCAGGGTTACAGTTGCATCACTAGATGTAACAGTTGTAGTGATCTGATGAGTACATTTTATTTTCCAAGCAGTGTTTGACTGTTCTTGCTAAATGCTGGGGTGGATATATGTCCCAAGACACCAGGGAACATTTGACACATTTTATTATGACTATTATTAGTATCACAAACAATAAAATTCTATGCCGTGTTGTTTTCGTCAACGATGACGATGACAAAATGATTTCGTTGACGCCCCAGCAGTCTTTTATTCAGAATGATGAGGAAAACATGACGAGTCGTGGGTGTGAGACTAGACGAAAACATTGGTGGATGGTTTGTCGGACGTTTAAAATGCATCACATACATTTCTGCCGATTGTGCCGTAATTCTGTTCAATCGTTACAAGACAACGTCCTGGTTGGTCACTGCCCACCACCTGCCGCGCAGCAGATAGATAAGATAAATGCCTTCAGTTTATCAGGAGGGAACAGGAGAATGATGGATTAACAGTCCCCGCTGTTACAAGTTCCTTAAATGACCCTTAAAAGTGCGCACCTAAATTACATGTAACGTCATTTTCCTGAATTCAAGCACCAGGCAGCATGCCCGTTTATAAGAACGAAACTTCTAAACAGAATAAGACTGGATCAGGTTAGCAGAACTGTTTTCTGATCCAGCTGCAGCCATGACTGGTTCTGAATAAAGGATTTATCCCGTCCTGTGCAGTGCCGGCCCGAGCCTTTTGGGGGCCCTGAGCAGAATTTGATTTGGGGGCCCCCTCCCACCACGCAGAATAACCTATGCTAGAAGATTATTGACACAAATGTCACGCTATCATGTTATAGCGAATATTATAAACAAATACAGTGAGGTTATGTATTAATACAAAATAAATAAAAAGACTTAAAATACTCCACTCTTTTATCAAAACTTCTGAATACAAACTGTCACTAAAAAAAAACTATTTGTTAGGTATATGACTAAATGTGACTAAACCTAACAATAATCTTCGTCCTGAAGGACTAAAACTAAGATGGCGCCAAAAACATCACTGACTCTATGCCATATTTCCCATCTCAATATGATATAGGTCATATCTCATATGATCAGATAAAAACTAGGTAGGTGTCCAGGGTGTACCCACCTTTCACCTACAGGCTAATGCCATGTGGCCTTTTACAGGATAGGATTGTGTTGTCTTGTTTCTCTGCTTTGCTGTGGTTAAGATGAGGGGGGGTGGGGTGGCGGCGGGGGGGGGGGGGGGGGGGGGGGTGGTGAATGTGACTTGAAAGTTTGGCAGCTTTTAACTTCTTGTAGAGTTGTGAGTTTGTTTTCTAACAGTGGTGCTGTGAAGGAATAATGTAACATGCCATATGCCGTCTTTAAAGCTTCCCCATGTGTTCCTGAATGGTTGCAAGTATGAGTGAGCAGGGACAACTTAGGTGAGAAGGTACTTGCAATTTCTTTTTTTTTCCTTTTGGAGTTTTGTTTCTGTAAAAAAAAAACAAGAAACTTTGGATAAACTAGCAAAGCCCCTCCTTTAAAACCCCCACAGTCAGTAGCATTTATTAGCTGCTAGACGAATGTGATGCAGATGGTAACGCAGGTTTAAGGACAACTATTCTCTGTCCCTGAGAGATGGACAGAAGGTACTTGCATTTAACCTACCTGCATACTGAGCTGAGGGGACTGTGAAATAGGTGGAGCTTCTGTAATGTGAGGATAGGCATTAGAAACACCTCAAAGAACACCTGACTGCCAGAAAACTCTGCAGGCTCAGCTCAGTCCAGGTGGAGAGAGCTGTGTACCATGACAGAAATAGCATTTAGCACAAACATGAGGCTGCTGTCTTTTACCAGGAGGGAAGAGGCAGGGGGGGGGGGGGCAGGGTTAGTTACTTGTGACGCTTCCAGGGAATTCCTTGCTGTCGTGTCTGCCAAGTCTATTGTGTTTTCTGCTTTTCATCGCTACCCTGACTGTTTCATGCTCTGACCATAAAAAAACGGTTTAAAACCAGAAAGCATTAACCTTTTAAAAGATGGGGTTCTGGTGGGAATGATGTGGAGACATGTGCTATTTCAAACACAATTAGATGAAGATTTCTTTATACTTCCAGAAAAGCCTGTTGTGGCTGAACTTATTGGTGCTCGGTTACACCAGGAAACATTCTGATAGAATCACGTAACCATTATATGGAAAAAACAAGAAAACTAAATGCGTATTAGCTGTTACACTTTGTTATTCAGGTCTTTATAAAATCTAATGCAGTCTGGAACTCAAAGAATGGACATTTCTAACCACTAAAACTAAATATTATGCACATTTAGCAGAAAACAATATATTACTGTAGGAGCTTTGATCAGGGGTGTCAAACTCCAGGAAGACAACTTTTAGATGTCTTCCTGATCTAACACACCTGAATCAAATGGCTGAAATAGCCCCTCAGTATGCAGTCAAATCCTCTCTGCAGAGTCCTGCTGATGTCCTGAATATTTGACCCAGGACTGTTGGACCAGGGAAACAAAAGTTGCAGGACACCAACCCTTAAGCACTGCAGTTTGACACCCCAAGCCTGGATGACGCTGTGTGCTTTCCTGCTGCTGTTCTTTAAATGGTTATAGTTAGATTGATGCAAAGCTAGTCTTTAAGTCTCTTACCCTAATCGATTTTTCCCAATAAATGCAAGAGCTACTTCATTTTACTCTAAGTTATATTCAGTCTAAATACAAGAATTTGTCATGAAAAGCAGAAAGGCACCAAGCGTTACTGTATTCATCCATCAGTCATGGTAAAGAACAAAGCTCAAAGACCTGATTAGTTTTTTTTCACATAAGATCAAAAAAGAAGTTTAGCAGAATTCAAGGTTCTTGCGCTTCCTTTTTTGGAAATCTTCTCATTGACAGGATAATTAATGCCCAGTGGACATTATATGTAAATAGCAGAGGCAAGAGGATAACACAAGCTTAGATATATTCTTTCAACAGGCCTCATTTAGACCCGCAATGTTTTGGAGAATCAGAACAAGTTGACTCTTGGGAATTTCTGACGGTTTCTTTAAAGTATTGAGCCGACATTCTCGACATCTAATATTAGACTCCTATTTCTTTTTTACTCATGTCTCTTCATGCTCACATATTGCATAGTGTGTATTTGGTTTTATAGGCCCAGTCATATCTTTAAGGAGAAATCTTTAAAATGTTTGCGTTTATCTCCAAAGCAGGATGTTGTAAAGCATGGTTAGACATAAAGGTTTGGTAATATGATACAGGGGTGGCACTAGGGGGTGCTATAGCTTCCCCTGGAAAAGTCATAGCACCCCCTCAGTACCCCAAGAAAATATTAGATAATTATTTTCTTTTTCATCTAAGTTAATATCATTTTACATATGGTTATTAAATCTTCCCCACAAACACATCCGATTTCACTATACAATCAACTATTATATACTGAATAAAAAAAACATCATGCAACAGGAACTGAACTCTGCATGTGTTCATTAAACAAATTCCCTCAAAAGAAACCCTTCTGGCGCACAGCCCTCGCCATACATTCAAGAGAGAGGAAAAACGGAGGCATAATAATGTTCTCTGAGCCCAAAAGAGCTAAAAGAGGACATAAACTGGAATACAACGGTAGCTGTGAACAGTCCTTCACTGCACAGATGAACGGAGGTCAGACTCCACAAGCTAGCATTAGCACATGTAACAGGGATCCTGATGCTGATGATTTAGCTGCAGAAAGAGAAGTAAAAAATACGTCAGATAAGATGAGCAGAGGCCAGACTGTTGGTCAGACGATGCTTCTGGGGAGAGGAGAGGCTGGAAGCACCGGACAAGTCCAGCAAAGATGAACCCAAGACCTGCTGGAGACTTTTTCAATTAAGCTGATCTCTTAATTCTAAACTAGGTCATTGTCAGTGACAGTCATCACCATTATTTTTAGATCAAGACTACTGTTTTCTAAATAATTATTAATATTTCACATTTTAACATTGTACTGTATGTGAAAAACCTGCTGTTATATTTCCATTATTCAAAGAACTAAAACTCTCATAAATTCCTGATGGAGTCAAACGTTCTCACTGTATGCCTCATGTTTTCTTTTTACTTTATCTTTCAGCCTCTACTATCTCCTATCCCTATCTATCCCTGTGTGTGATGGAAGGAGACACAGCTTGTTTTGGTTCTCCTCCAGTCAACTACACACGTTCAGGGCAGATTACCTTTTAAATTTCATACTTTCTGTATACAGCTCCTTACCTGATGGACAATTAAATATGATTAGATCTTTAAATATGTATGCAGAGACCCTGTGTATGGCTAGTCAATGTATTGAGTTTTTAAATATACTAACATATTTTCAGATTAAAGGTACATTTATAAGGTGGCATGGGTTTGTTGAGGTCAGGCCTAATTCTATATATGTTACAGAAGGAAACTGTAACCTGTAAGCTTATTAAAATCTTAAGTCTAAAACATCACTTTTTTGTATTTTTAAGGATTATTGGTTTTATATTTTTAGTTTTTGATGTTATTTTTCATGTCTATGTTAACACTATGGGCCTTAAAGTTAATAGAAGTGGCTTCATGACACTTTGATCTTGGCTCATGTGGATTTGATTTAGTATTGACTTTATTCTTTGTCATTTCTGTACAATGAAACTGTTGATTTATAGATGTATTTATAGATCTATATAAAAAGTATTACCCATCATATTTGTATCACATTAAGGGGAGTACCGGAACTTATTTGTTTATTTAAGGCGCTAATTGAAAGGCACGTTTAATGCAAAAAAGTATCATTTTTTTCTGCCTAAATGTCTATGGATGCGTCTGGTGAAAAATAATACAGTTAATTCATTGTTGCACTTCATGTTTGTGTTTGCTTTAATTGAGCAGCAGAATACCACAAATGAATATTTGGACTGTGGCTGTTGCAGATATCAAAGTTCTGGGTGCACATTTGCTTGTAGTTCCGTCTGTGTGTGTTGAGAAATGTGAAAATGAGTTATCCTTCATAACACCTGAATTACAATACTTAGCCCCCCCCCCCCCCCTCCCCCTTAGCACCTGCAGAAAAACATCTCTGGAGCTGCCACTGATGTCACAATATAAAACTGTTAAAATCCAAAGTACAGCTCCTTTATTCTGCACTGGTGAAAACAGACGGTCACATCATTCAGCAAATTAAATAGAATCCAAGCAATTTGCAAACTTCTGTAAAATGTGTTAATTTGTGGGTGGGACGTATAGAATTAAGGTTGTGGATGTTTTAACATCTCTTCGTTAGAACACCAACACACAGGCTATGTTTGAGACCAGATGCTTTGTTACAGTAATACAGTTTTTAGTCTCTCTTGTAAAAGCTGACTGGTTCACACTGTGGACCATGGTTGTTTCTGGAGCGCAGAGAGAAAGTGGAAGAACAGGCTTCAGGTTCCTGTTTTACAATGAGGCTGCTGGTAGAACTGTTAAGACTCAAATTATTTTTAATTCTCTGAATTCTCTTCTGAATCCCTCTGAATCTTCTTGTTTGACTCCTGTTTTACTTTGTGCTGGCAGGTTTTTACCTTCGTATTGCACCTGTGACCGTGCTGTACCTCCTGTATCCTCAGCTATCTTAGATCATTTTCAACCCATGCTTATATCTCAGATTTCACAGATAGTCTTAAAGCTGAGGGCTTCACGTTGCCCTGCAGGCGACAGTGTCCCACCCACATTTTGGAAGGATGTTTTCAATGTTGTAGGTCCCTAGATTTGAAATCGTTTTAATACCTCTCTCTTCTCAAGTTGTGTTTCGGATACATTTAAACATGCCATGGTCCAACTGCTTTTTATAAAGGGCAATCTTTTGGTTGATTTCTAAATTACCCTTTCTTTCTTAACTTTTAGAGAAGGTGGTTTTTATTCAGCTACAAGAGTACCTGCAGCTTCTATGAAAAGTTTCAGTCCGGTTTTAAGTCTTGTCACAGACCTGAAACTGTACTACTTTAGTGCCCGTATTCAAAAAATCCTAAAATAGCTCTGTGTTACGTCATTTTTGGAAAAATCTTATAATTCAAGGATTATTCACAAAGCATTTTAGGCCTTAAGAGAGCTCCTAAAGTGAAACATGTTAGAAGTAGACTTTTATTCAATAACCAGATCAGTGCAGTAGTCCATTCTAGTTTTTATCATCCGAGGTTTATGAGTAAAGCTGAAGATTATTTTCCTCATAATGTCCTAGAAAGTGTTATTCATATTTCTATTATTTCTAGACTGGTATATTCCCTTTATAATGGAATTGATCAGTGTCTTCTTCACTGTCTACACCTGGTCCAGAATTCAGCTGCCTGTCTTCTAACGGGGACAAGACAGCATGGCACCGCTTGGATGTTGTATTCCCTCCACTTGCTGCCTGTTTAGAATTTATAATTGTTTTTGAGATTTAGTTTTTAAATGTCTTAATGGTCTGGCACTTCATTATCTTAAAGAACTTTAACACCCACACATTTCAAGTAGATTTCAAAGATCGCTAGATCTAAAGCTTTTAGTTTTCCAAGGACTTGGCTTGTGACCAGGAGAGACAGAACCTTTTCAGCCGCAGGTCCTAACCTCTAGAACAGTCCCTCTTTATCGTGAGGTCTGCTGGATCTAGATGATTCTAAGTCTCTTTTAAAAACTCATCTTTTTCAGCGCGGTCCTAGAGCGTCCATACGTAGCTGTGTTCAGGTGTGCATAATTGTGGAGCAATGGCAGCCTTGGCTCTGCTGGAGGACATCGCCAATGGAAGAATGCCAAGGGAGGGTGTGTTCAGAGATCCTGATGACCTGCTGGTAAATAATGATGAGGGGCTTATAAGTCATTTCAGGATGCTAAGAGCATCATGGAGCACTGCATCTAACTGGTACCATCGTTATAGAGGTACACTAGGAGCCTTGTGTTGCTGGTCCAAGTGTATGAATCTAAAAAGTATTCACTAAGCTGGGTTTTCTTGCAGCTGGTGCATTTCAGAGAGAGCTGGCTAACATGTGTGGTGTGTCAGAATGAGCTCTCTGCTATGCCTACAGTGGCCTCATCTGTATGCTGCCCAGCTAAGTTCACCAACATGGTGGCGCAAATGTGACCAACAAATGTTGTGACATGTGTGCCTGGTGCAACACGAGTCTTTCATACTGCGGAATGGTACTGTTGGAAAGCGACTTCAAGTAGGGGCTGTTGGCTATAACTGGCTTCTAGGTAGGTTTATTGTTTTATGTGGTGTCCTGAATCTGCTTATAGGACTGCATTGATCCTGATATAGTGTCTATGGTAACGCGCTGCTTATAGAAATCTGGAAAATGCCAATGTCAGACCACTTTTTTCTTGTCGGCCACATATCTGCCTTCTACTCATGCCGTATTTACACTATTTGCCACCGTCTTCTACTCCATTTTGATTTTATTACTGATACCAGTGAAATTAATCCCAAATAAGGTTGTACTTCTTGCCTCCACCTCTGACGCTAACGCCTCTATTTCACATTCAGTGAATCTCCTCTTCCTTGCTTTACTGACCAGCGCCGTTGCCATGGTTATTTGGACGCAAATGGGTTTGAGCCCTCTGGGTATTTGTAGTGCTTTGCATATTCATTAGTAGGCGGGAAGGGGGCGGTTCAGGCAGCACATACAGGTGCTGTAAGAGTTCTGAAGGAAAAGTGTGCTGTAACATCTGTACACACACTTTCATAGATCAGATTTTTTTTCAACATCTCTCCATTCTGCTAACTTTCAGTATGAGATCTGTGCACCTTTGTGCTCATGGGGCAGATCATGTACCAAGACTACTGCCTAGCTCCTGAAACAGGGATTTATTGCTAGAACACTCCTACCTCTTGGATTGGGTTTGGGGTTAGTTGGTTGAAATATTCTAGAATTTATGAAATGAGATATAAATATAGGCTCAGGCCAAAAAGAGCATTTTCTGACTGGCTGGACTCCTACATGGTCTTTCTTATCTTGTATGTTTAGAGACAGACGTTGGTATTGATCTCAGCAATGGAGTTACTTCAAATAAAATACACAATTTTAAAGAGTTCTACCAATTTAAATCTAAAATGAAAGAGCTTAAGAATCCAGGTTAACAAGTACAAAACAACAATGACACACTGACTCAATATGTATGTAATAATGTCAGCATGCTGCTGGGCAACAAGCTTACATATTCATAAGCTTCCTGACCAACAGAGAGTTGAAAAGCACCTGAATGCACTCATTTTGAGATTGTTTTCATGTAAATATGGGATGAATAGGAAATATTTTAATGAGTCTTTTAGTATATCACACTTTAAGAACTCATAACCTTCCCTTTTTCTTTTTGCTGCATAGCAAAATCATGCTGTTTATATTTGTCCACCAAATGTCTGTGAATTGTTGATTCTGAAGTGGTCCCCACTAAAATTCAGCTAGATACCTCTTGCCTATTTTTTTCTGAGCCTTTTTGTAAGTGAGTAACCAAAAGGCTGAATTTTTGACAGAGCAATAGTATTGAAGTGTGTGTTCACATAATTATTTCACCACATAAAATCTTATGACTTACATTTCTTTTATTACATTTGGGAAGTTGGGTTGAAATCCAATAACATAGGCAGACATTGATAAATGTGTAATTCAGAAAATCCCCGCTGAGGTTTTGCTCTGTTGAAAAGTAATAGATATTGGGATGAGCAAACAGGATTACACTGACCTTTATATCAGTCGTGTAAGGCAGCCTTAAACCTGT
Organism: Fundulus heteroclitus; assembly: GCF_011125445.2. Lineage (NCBI taxonomy): Eukaryota > Metazoa > Chordata > Actinopteri > Cyprinodontiformes > Fundulidae > Fundulus > Fundulus heteroclitus. The sequence continues at coordinate 38,072,752 of NC_046371.1, forward strand.
GTTCTTACACAAACCGAGTTCAAACTAAGTAAACTAAAATAAAACTTGGGGGCAAAATAAACAATATAGAACATATACAATAATGTGTTTTTACTGTTAACCTCTGTTTAAACTTAAAAGGTAACCTATATTTCTATAACATATCACGGTTGTTGTGAATTATATTTGTGACTTTCTGATCAGAATTCTTCCAAGTAGACAAACAACATAATGGATCAAAGTATCAGCTTCACTGGTTGATTGGGACGATAACATGAGAAAGAGTAGAGCAACATGCTTAGCTGCTTCCTCAACTTTACTGTTGAGGATTGAGATAGAAATATAATTTAGTTTGCCCTTAATCCGGCTTTATCTATAACATTATGTCTCTGAAAATTTTCTGTCGTAGAATGCTGTCATGGATGGAAATACAAGGATGCTATTTACACTAACGGATCATTACCAATCATAAAACATCAGTTCAGTTTAAGGTTTGTGAAATAGCCACTGTTTGGCTGATCTGTTTTTTAACTCAAGGACCAGATTAGCAGGGATAGGTCCTTAGGTGTCTGCTTATCGAAGCAGATTAAAGTAAGAATGAATGTAATAGAACTACAGTTACTTGAAAAATACGGCCCCTTACACATGATTAGCTGTCAGTGTACACTGCTTTACTGCAACATGTACTATTTTAACAAAGCTTACAACCTCAGTAAATTCTGCGGTAACACTGGTAGGAATAAGGCCAGACTGTAGCTTTTTAAAACCTGTGTATACATTGACACTGGTAAGCAGCTCACACTCTACAAATGATTGGGATGATATCCAGCAAGTAGATCTTACTGACCACCACCTAACATGCCCTTACCAAACACCTTAAGTCTCATCTAAACGATCATTTTTTTTACATCATTAGCATCCGTTTGGGTGACCTAATCTGGAACCCTTTAAGTTGTTTTTTGTCCTCTTCCTAAATGCACTTGGGTTCATTAAAGAATCCATCTGTGCCAATGAGCACTGGAAGTTTCTTTCCGACACCTTCAGCCAAAGCCCAGACTGGAGGAAATTAACAGGACTTTTTGTCTTTGTTCAGTCTGAACTGAGTCATCATGGTGGAGGTATTTTTAGCTGTAGATTCCTGTCTGCCCCCCAGACAGCCCGCTTCATTGTTCATTAGAGAATATCATGTTCTGTGACAATAGGAGAAATAATCAATGTCAAGTATCAGACAAGTATCAGAGACACGAAGTTCGGGAAGCTCTTGTCCTGCTGAACCCTATGTGTGCCAGCGATGCTGGATGCTTCCTTTGATTTAGGATGTCTTCATGGTTTGTTGTCTACCACAGCTGCCTGGATCAACTGTGTGGTCATTAAATGCTGAACTTACACCCACTCTCATACTTTTGCAGCTCAGGTTACCCTTATGGGAGCGCCTGCATTCCCATCCTAAGTCCTAAACAATTCCCAAGAAAAGTTAAAAAAGGCCTAAGAAATAAAAGCAGCGTCAACCTAAGGGTTTTGCACATGGCTCCTAATACGTAAATCTCAAGGAGAGCTCAGTTTGGTCCTTTGTTCCTCTTGCAAAGTGACTATAGAAGTGTTACAGTGGCCAAGTGACCCGATATCCTGTTTTTGAGGCGAACCAAAATATTTCTGATTGTTTTACATCCTGTCGACCAGTGATCTGTGGCACATACAGCTGCCAGGCATTAAGACGTATTTAGCTGTTTTCTTTTAACTTCACCACTTAGGTCATGTTAAATGTAAAATGAGTTGCTTGCAGGCACAAGTGATTGTCTAGTCTAGATTGTCTAGAGTGTAAAATTATTGCATGTTTTAAAACAGCCTGACATTTTCATACAAAAATTATTAACCTTTTCTTTGTGTCTTTTTAAATCTTAGTACCATTTCTAATTTCCATTGTTTTACTGAAATGAAATTGTGGCATAATGTCACTTTTCCTATTAGCACAACGAGTCTGTGCATGCCAATTGATCCTGCAGTTGTCATGGCAACAGGAACCACTAAACCTGCGCAGCTGTTGTTATGGAAGCCCTTAAACAGCTGGGGGGCTATTGAAGCGCAGGAATTGTGGGAAACAGGTCTTTGGTTCTCCCTTTACACCTTGACCCCAAAACTCCTGACAAACTGAACCCAGACAAACCCAAGGTGTCCATCTGGAGGGAACTTTTTTCCTTATCAAATGTGCATTTATTCAGGAAGGTTTGGGCAGAAAGTTGAGAATATTCAGTCCTGTGGTTTTTAGGTGTGCAGTGAAACTGAACTAATCAAGGTTTCCTTATGGTTCTGAGCTTATGTCAGTGATCTGAGCAAATGTTTTACAAGCTGCAACAGTAAGATAATCATGTTGAGAAGATGCACATTTTACCAGAAAAGCAGTACCGTGCTTGGAGCTCATTTAGCCTTAACTTCACCTGAAGTTATGCAATTATACTTTCATTTTCATGTCTAACAATCTCCTTGTGAACCTTTACATATTTTGTCTTATAAGCAAACTTCAATCTGTGTCATATGGAGTTTATGTGACAGACAAAGTAGAGCATAATTGTGCAAGGCTTTCTTAATCTTTTATCCATTAAATCTTGAAAAATGTTGCATGTATGTTTTCCCCATCTCTCTTAATCTGATACCCCTGAATGAGATGTAGTACAGTCAGCTGCCTTCATGAGGTACTTAAGTTATAAACAGCATATACTTAGTCTAACCATACATACAGCTGTTTTTAGAGAACATTACAGAACAAAGAGTTCTCCCTGTGCATGTGTGGGTTCTCTCTGGGTACTCCGGCTTCCTCCCACAGTCCAAAAACGTGACTGTTAGGTTAATTGGCCTCTAAATTCTCCTTAGGTGTGAGTGTGTGCGTGAATGGGTGAATGGCTGTTGGGTGCACCCCGCCTCTCGCCTATTGACAGCTGGAGATAGACACCAGCATCCCTCATCACCCCAACAGGGATAAGCGTGTAAGAAAATGGATGGATGGAGTCTGTTAGACCCGCTACCACTAAGTTGGATTTGAAGAGCGAGATTAAGGAAGCCCTCCTGAACCATCTTTAGATCTTTCTTCTGTCCTAGGAGTCATCTGTTCTTTCCTGACTAACTGGTTCCTTAGGTGCTTACATTAATATAATCTGCTTTGTCACCAAGGACTTAAGAAGGCATTTGAGATTGTCGGATCACAGTTCTGGTGGTGCCCCCCCCCCCCCCTCTAAAAAGTCTGTATCACACACACACATTGTGTATTTGTGTGTGTGTGTGTGTGTGTGTGTGTGTGATCCATTTTCAAATGTTACCACAGATTCTCTGTTGAGTTGGATTTAGTTCTGGACTATTTAGAAGATATATTCTACTAGCTTTGACCTAAAATGTTCACTGTAACTGTGGCTCCATTTTTAGGGTTGATGTCCTGCTGAAAAAAGGCACAGGAGGTGAATCTTATTGTCAAAAGCTGGCTGTCCAATATCTGCACCTGAGTTTGAAGCATCAACCTCTAGAAAGAACTATTTTTTCAGGATTTGGGGTTTAAAGAACAGTCACAGTGGTAAAAAGCGGTTTAAGCTTAACAAAAGCCCTCTCAGCCTGATTTGTCCATGCAAACTTGATCTTGGTGGACAGAGAGTAGCAGAGATGGACCTGACTATTGTTTTTTATGAAAAACAATAAAAGTTAGCACAGCTCAAGGGCCTCTAGAGCTTCCTGTGATCAGATGGAGTAGGCCAATCCTGAACAGCAGAAATCCTGGCAGGATCCATGGTGATTTGGTTGGGTGTATTGCTGAATCCTAAAAAGAAGTTTTGGTCTGGTGAAAATCACATTTCCATGAGTGCCTACTGATTCCAACGACTATCTGGGGCGATTGTGTGGTAATTAGTAATTTGTGACAGATCTTCCACCCTGGTTTAAGGACAATCCTCTGACCGCCTCTATGTCAGGAAGAACTGGATCAAATGTTTGAATCAGTTCTTTCGAGAATTCTCAGTACGAGTCACAAAGTGGAGAACGTTGATGCCACTCGGCCGTGGGAAAAGAAGAGGGTTGTAGCTCACAATTGATTTCACATTGGATGAGAAATGAATGGCATTGATCTATATTACCTTTAAATACCTAAGGAGGAATAAGCAGAGGTTTATGAAAAGCAAAACCTGGGGCTGAAAAGGAGGCACAACTCATCGTCCTGATTGGCCTGATAAGTCAAACTAACAGCTTGGGTGCCAGTGGATGCATTGAAACCTCAAGGAGCAATAAGCAAAATTTCTAAAATTATTTTAGATTAAAAAAGAAAAAAAAAAAAGGCGAAGAATTAAAAAGGTAATATTTCAAATGGAATATGGTCTGACGTTACACCACATCTTTCTGTGTTGTTCTCCAGTCTCTTGTTTACATAGCTGGGCCGGCCACGTGTAAATGTACATGCATGTGAACAGCTGCCACTCAGAGCTTAGCTCCTCCTTGCTCTAAAATACCATCGGCATAGCAGCGGAGCATTGGAGCAACATGGAGGAGAGCACCCCCAGCAGATGAAAATGTTCTCTTGCTAACAGCATTTTAAAGTTATGAGTTACATACTTCTTCACTAGAAATGTTCCTCCGAAACGTTTAACTGTATTTTTATCCTTTGCAAATATGTGGATAGGAGGAAAGGGTGAGAAGGAAAAGGAGGGGCCGGGTGGCAGCTTGTTTTGGTCTACAGACAGTGCTCAAGCACCACCTAGTGGTGAAATATTGCTTATTGCTCCTTTAAAGCAAATTAATGATCTACATGATTAAAGAATTTCAACCAGCAATAGACTTTTCCACACCAGATCGCCACTGCTGCGATAACGATGGGTCCATTTTGGCCAGATTATTCTGTAATGCAACTGACAGAGGATCTAGTAATTTAGCCTTATGGGGTAAGTGATTTAAACAATTTACTAAAACAATTCACTGGTGGTGAACAAGAAATCTACTGTAAGCTCTGACAGGAAACAACTGCAAGAAGAGGACACATGTTAACGGCTGTGAATGAATCAACAAGCAATGTAAGATTCAGGAGAAAAGCCTCTAACTTTCCCAGAGTCTGGGAGGGGGCATTGGCCCTGATGAGCTGTTTCTACAGCCAAGTAACAGAAGCCGATCAGGAGTCTGACAGGGACAAGACGAGACAGGGAAATCCAAGGATGAGAACAAAGTCCAGATCTTCATTTCATCTGACAATAATAGTTTTTTTTTTTTTTTGCCAGGGCATTTGACCCGTCCATGTGGGTGGTCCAACGGGAGAATAATCCCAAACAAATATCTAACTGGTTTTGGAGTGGCACCTGTGTGTGAGTAAACTAGAGTATTTAAATGAAGCGTTTATGTTAAGAAAGCATGAAATATCTAGACTCAGTCAGTGTCACCCTAGGGTCTTGGTCATGGTTTTTAAAAGTGTTTGCTTTTGCTGGAATGTAGCAACCTTTAACCAAATATCTGTTGGGGTTTATTTTTAGGCTCGTATGTTATAATTTTGTAATGTGTGGATTATAGGAAATCCATCATGAAGTTAAATTTGTGCTCCCAATTATTGTGCTTAAAATTCCTTAAAATTATTTATGGTACACTACCAAAAAAGAATGGTTGAAATGAATCATTAAAAGCCCTGAATTAGTATGACATTCATGCCCATAATGAGTGGATGTAAACATCTGACCAGCACTGTACGAACCAATGTCCACGTTTGTGGAGGCAGTGTGAGCCATGAGGGGCTGATTCAGGAATGCTAATGTTTCCTCTGTGTCTTTTATAAGGAAGGCAGTGATTAAACCTCCAGCCCCCTGGGTGGAGCCCCTCACTGCTCTGGCTCCTGCTCTGATTTACTTTGACATGACATGGGCAGGAAGGTCAACTGTGTCCCTAAAGGGTCATATGTGTGTGTGTGTGTGTGTGTGTGTGTGTGTGTGTGTGTGTGTGTGTGTCAGGTTTCAGTAGACAGAGACGCTTCAGTAGGATCTCAGACAGCGGTTGGAGGGACGGCAGAGGGAGTGAGGGTCTTTGGAGCTTAGGGAGGACTATGGAAAGGATTTCCGCAGAGAGTAAAATGTTTTCTTTGTGGTTGAAAGAAACCTTAGAAATTCTTTTGCACAGCTCTGCTCTGGTTTGATTGGACAGGTTTTCAAAGACAGCATATTAGGGACTTCTTTATGGCAGCAAGACTTTGAATATGCGCTACAGTCACTGTCATGAACTATTATCTTTAACTATTAACTTTAGCTATTTTGAATCTTAAATCCTGAACAATTCAGAATAAGGCAAGTGGAAATCAAGTTCCCAGTTCTACAGTTGGGTGTTTCCTCTTGCTATCTCTATATTGATTGCTTCCATTAATTCATTGTTAAACACAATTCTACTTGATTATTTTTTAACTTAATGAGGTATATATTGCATCAATAAATAAAAGCACTTCCAGTTTCAAACAGATTTTATTGATATTGTGAGCCGTTCCATGGACTTTCTTAGACATTTTACTTAGAATTAAAAAATAATAATCCTTATGAAAATGAAATATAATAAAACATATTTACTCTTGCTCCCACCTTGAGATAGATTAATAACCCTAACTCAAAAATGTCTATTTTTGTGCCTTCTTCTGGTCACATCTAGCTACCACACACACAGTGGTCCCTGCTGAGATGTGCAGGAATTGCTTAAATACCATCCCTTCAGAGGCTCCTTCCTAGCAGATTGTAGGAGGTGGCAGCCTGCTGTGAGGCCACACTCCCACTGTTCAAGTGGAGCTTTAAGCGAAAGATCAGGTGTCTGACCTTGAATGCTTGATTGAACTTAAATCTTTTACATGTGCGCCGTGTGGCTCAAATGTGGCCAGTCAGTCAGCTGCTCAGTGGAATTATGTCCGACTGACAAATTTCATTTGACCAGTTATTAAAAAAGGTTTTGGATTAAATTAATTTGATTTACTCTGTTTAAATAAAAAGCCCCAAACATTTTCAGAGCTATGTCACGTGACATCATTTTCTTCATAGGTAGAAAGTTTTACTGCCCAGAGAAGATTTTAGTGTGCTTTGCTTTGACCTAAAAAAGGTGGCCAGATGTAGACCAATTAGAGTTTCTGATTAATGTAAAGCTTTAACCTAGCGCTGGACAATATAGAAAAAAAGCATATCAATACAATAAAAATAATATTGATCGATTTCGATAATTATCAACAAATTCAAAACACATTTTAAGCGCAGCCCTGGCCATTTAATACTGTTGCTTAGCAACCTGTTTTTAGATACAGAACACACAAACGCTTAATTCAAACTCAACCTTTTATTCAACAACTTTTTTACCAAAACTGTTTTTAAACTAAGCTCTCTGAACTCTTTAAAGGGGGTGGAGCTTGGTTCCTGGGTCTGCGTTTGTGATTGGTTGGGAGGATTTAATGACTGTAATATTAATCTACATGGCTAGAATGCGAAAGGAAGGAAAATTGTTATTCTATTAAACTTTTTATTGACCCTTTTTTCCCCATCATCGATATACATCTACCAAACTATATATTGTTATTGAGTTATTGTCCAGCCCTACTTTGACCTGCTGGTTAGGATCTTAGCTGTTTTGGATGTCTATATAAGATATACACTAAGATAAAATATAGGCAGAGTATGGAACATATTTCTGTGTTTTTGCCATAAATTGTCAATTATTTAACTTAGGGGCAGAGGTAATGGAGCATGACATGTATTTGTGTGTGTGTGTGTGTGTGTGTGTGTGTGTGTGTGTGTGTGTGTGTGTGTGTGTGTGTGTGTGTGTGTGTGTGTGTGTGTGTGTGTGATTGTATGTATAAGGGAGAAGTTGCTGTAAAACAGGCTGTGCTGTTACTTTAGAACAAAGACAAAATTATTATTGAGTTAACATTGTTAACTGTCCACAGTATCTTATCTTAGCAAGGTTGCCAACATTCCACTCACCATTTTTAATGACAGAGGTTGAAACCTCAGAAAGATAAAGTATGTTTGCAATGGTCCTTTCAGCCTTCCTGTTATCTGCTGATCTAAAAAATTGTTACATCAACTGTTCCAGCTGAACAGAAAACAGAAAGTGCATGACATTCAGTACAGCAAGCAACATGCTCAGGCCTGGACATTCAAGCAGGTTCTGGAGGAAACCTTTATCTCCTACAATCTGCCAGAACCAGAACCAGAACCAGAACCAGACATGGAGAAGCAGCATTTAGTTCCTATGCTCCACAAATCTGGAACAAACTTCCAGAAAACTGTAAAAGTGCTGAAAGCCTGAGTTCCTTTATATCAAGATTAAAACACATTAGTTTATGATTTCCTTTGAATGTTATAGTTAAACTGTTTTACTGAAACATCACTAGTTTAACTTTTAGTCCTACTGTTTTTAATGTTCTATTTGTTTCCACATTTTATTCCTACTTGCTTTTATTCTGTTTTATTTTGCTATATTTTAATCATGAAAGCACTTTGCATTGTCTCTGTACTAAATTGTGCTATATAAATAAATTTGCCTTGCTTTGCCTTATCTTGTAAGAAACATGAAAGACCAACATTTCCAGATAATTTAGGTGAAGGAGAGGACTTCCGGGATAATGTCGTTTCGACAGATGATAGTAAATTGAATTTCTTGGACAGCCAGACAGAGGAAATTGGGGAATACCTTTGTGTAACAGGAACTACCTCAGCATCATACAATAAATTATTTCTATGTGAACACTTCTGAATAAGGAACTGAATATTTCATGCAGTGTCCTACTTTTTACACAGGACTGTACAGGTGGAAGACTCACACATTTTAACGTTTTTTTTTTCTGTTAGTGAAATGAATGATTGATTCAGTAATTTATTAGTCTTATTCATGATTGTTTTCTCTGCTTTCTGTGAACACACGTTTGCTTACAGTTGGATCACATGTTTAGTTGTGTTGTCTAAGGCTCACACAGATCTGCAGGCCTCAGCATTAACATATTCATTCTCATAGTAAATTACAATAATCATTTAAGGAGCAACAATATGAAAATGAATGTATTTATTCCCTTGTTTGGGTCTAAATTAAAATCTAAAATACAAAAAAACAAAACAAAAAGAAAACAAACACTCAAACCTAAACAGAATTAATCACCCTGGATTACAGATTCATTAACTCATCGTTTGTTAATTGTGGAGCCTTTCTTCAACTTGTGAAAACAGGGATTTTGGTGCATTGTGTTGTATGTAGACTATGTTCATAATATTGCATGAAAGCTTCAAAGCAGCAAATAGTATAATTTACTGAACTCATATTTCGATAAAAATATTTTTTTTGGCAAATTATAACAGCAACATGACAACCTAATTTAACTTGTTAATTTAACTTCTTCTTAACTTTATTGGAAACGTGGTCAGGGTGTGGTGTGGGTTAGAAAATACAGCTCCTCTAGATTATAACAGCCTATAATGGAGGTCTCTGGGTGCATGTAAAATTCCACAACACACGACAAACATCCATTCTTCATGTGTTTTAGCGAATGAAACACACCTTCAGCTGAAAACATCGATGCTCATGCATAGCAGTCATGCTGTGCTGCCTGCATAAAGCTTGCTACCAGATAATATAAATATATTGTTGCCACAATGTGTACACTGCACCTCAACATGGTTCTATACGACACATCAACACTAAACTGCACAGCGCTAGTTAGATTTCACTGGCATTTAATGGCAAAATGACTTTATGATAAAACTGTAACTACAGCAATGAGAACTAAGAAACAGATTGTGTCCTTCGCTGAAATGAGATATTTGTCTAAGCTTTACTAAGCAAGTTTACAATAATAGCACAGGTAAATCATCATTATACGATTCTTATTGCCTTAGCAACTTCTATTAATTACTATTTTTGTAAAAAAAAAATTAAAGAAAGTTTCTGCATTGAATAAGGTGTGAGAAACATTTTCAGATAGCCAGCCCTCGTCTTCATGTCTAAATTATGTCACTTTAAAAGATTAAATAATGTTGGTGAAAGGACTTAAGAGAAATTGACGACATACGTGCAGAGCAGGTCAAGAATGTGGAAGGAAGGCCTCTACAGACCAAACATCTGAAATCCCCTTCAGGTTTCTGTTCACGATGCCTTTCTTAGAAAGGCAGTGTGAGTTATATGGGTCTTAGTCTAATAATACAGTAAATACATAACACCTTTTCACTGGTTTCCTCATTTTATCCTTGGGTCTTGTTGAATTTACCAGATTATTGCTGAAAAGCTGCTACTAAAAGAAAAGAAGGACATTGGGGTCACTAAAAGACTGCATATGAAGTATTGAACTGTCATGTCATGAGTATTGAATTTTTAATCCTTGATGGCCTGAAAATCATGAAGTATGGAAAAAAAGAAAAACAAGACAGCAATAGTTACTTGGTATGTCCTGATGCCGAAGCTGACGCAGAAGCTGATTGGACATTTTCCACCTTTCATCCTCAAACATATGCACAGGATTGCCCCATAAACAGCATTGATCATGAATGTGAGAGGACACAACGTTTTACAAAGTCAATACTAATTATTTCCTCAGGTTCACATGGAACATGTCTTTCAACTCATCAGCTCGATTCACAGTTTCCTTGGATGTAGTTACCACTTCATAAACAGAGGAACCCTTTTGTGTTTTCACAGACTCTGACTGGAGATTTGGATGCTTGGAGTGGGCCAGCTAAATGTAAGTTATCTCTTGCTTTTTATCATGCAATCTTTACTTGTACACTTTACTGACAAAGCTGTGGGAAAGTACGCTCAGTTAGCTGGTACAAGAACACAGCTAGTTATTATGCTGCTAGAGTCCATTAAACAACAAAAATCTCCATCAATGAAGCTGATTTGTTGAAGTTGAGATCAAAGTGCTGTCAGTATGTCGCCGTTTTCTGTTGATATTGATTCAAACAGCAAACAGCACAGTATCAGCATCTTTGAATCAAGTTGGAAGGTGAGGGTGACGTCTTTCTACTGTTCTGCTTTTTCCTATCTTACCATGTATGTTGGTGTATTGGAAAAGGCGTTTTCCAATACTTTGATGGGCTTGATAGTCTGTGCGTATTGGGATCCAGGATTTGGGACTCTGCTGTGTCCAGACTTTGTGTATTACATGTGCGGTGACATCATTCTCTCGTTTTACTTTTTCTTCCTTGTATTTATGGACCAACTGACCATCCGGGCACCACGTTTTCCCCAAGTGGTCAAATAATTATGATATAAGATTAGCCAAACGAATCAGAAAGTAAGTTTGACTTTTATTTTCAGGTATCTGGCATGCTGAGGTGAGTAAAAGGTTTCCATAGTGTATGTAGCATAAGATTAACCAATGTTACTCTGTTGATAGGCCTGTGGTATGTATGACCGTGACAGCTGCCAAAAACATCCATGCCAGCCAGGCTTATCTGGTCAACTACTGCGTGTCAAATGCTGGAGAATTATTATTGACATGAATAATATCTTCCTACTGTTTTGTGTTGGCTATTATAAATAAGCTGTTCCTCTTTTAGTTGACAGTGATTGTTGTCATAAACATTATAAGAACATAGATGAAGAACGGGTCCTGTTGCATAATATGATATGACCCTCTGTCTGCATGCTTAAGTAAAAATGATGAGTTACTAGCAGCCAGGAAATCAAACTTTGCAATAGATCAGAACTAGCGCTGCAGAATCCATCCAAAGCAAATGAAAACTATTTTTATAATTTTCCTATGCCATGGTTAGAATAGATGCATAATAATGTTTCTTAGATTTAGAAAGAACTCAGACCTTCATGAATATGAACTGAATTCGTGTTCATTCACTTGCAGAGAATTCATTTGCCAACCCCTTAAAGATTTTATCTGCTTTCAGCCAGCAAACAGCTGCTGTACAAACACAGCTTTCTTTTATTTCTCAGACTGGTATTGACTGAGTTCTAGTTCAAGGCTTTACTGTTGTGTACTTTCCTAAAATATTTGTACATGATACAGTTGCTTTTAATCAGAACACAAAATCTTGCCTCCTTTAAGAGAATGTGTCGTTCAGCGTTTATTTTGTTGTTAGCGGTTTTTCCAGCTCTGCTCTGTTTGGCCAGTAGGCAGCCAGTTGAAAAAGTGCTAAATTATTGTCTTGGAGGATTTGAATTTTAATGTCTGTCCCTGTGGTTCAGACTGTATTAAGCCTTCAAATTTAAATGTCTTCTGGTCCCTCATGTTAGCAACTAATTGCAAATTGAAGGACTGGAAGCACACAATTTAAGCTCTGGCTAAATGATAAATAACCACTAAAGAAAATCAGGGATGGGCTGGTTCAGATTCTACATCCATGTTAGCAAAAAAGGAAATAAGAATTCAATGATTTTTTTAATTGTGTACCCCATGAATTAAATTAGAGAATAAAAAAGCAACAGCAATTGTTTTACAATGGGATAGCACTTTATCTGGAGACTCAGTGTCATTCTCAACATATAACTTGTGAGTTTTTCAAGGTCTCCAACTCTACATAATACAAGTAAACCAACACCTATTAGGAGTCATGTGCTCATAATGCAGAAGTTAGTTTGCTAATGTGTAAAGTTTATCCATTTAAATCACATTCACAAGAAAAGAGCAAAACTAATTAAGAACCAGACTTCAACATTTAGTTTTATAGAGCATGAGCTCTGTGTTATGTGAGCTTGATTAATTTGACTTTGTCTCAGCAAGTTGTTTCAAGCGCAGAGTGTTAGAGAAGTATTGGTAGAATCACTTCTTTTGACTCTTTACCTACTTTGTACCTCATGGTCTCATAAAACTGCCTCCATCATTCTTCTGAACTGGTTCCATCTACTCTACCCAGATAATCACAGCTTGTCTCCTTGTGCTATCAGCCCCTGAGTGTTCCCCGCTCTTCCTCTGCTTCTCCTCTCTCAGAATCTCCTTCATGATTCCCCGCCAAGGATTGTTTTACGCTTAATTTTGTTAGACTTAATGAGATTTTACTAATTAAATCTCCTCCTGGTTGGAGACCCCCACTTCCTCATTTCCTAACATAGCCCCCACCCCACCCCCACTTAAAATCACTCCAACCCTGGAGAGATTGCTCAGAAAGCTATTTTGCACAACTACCCCTTCCTATTTTCCTTTAATGGATAACAGCAACAGTGAGTGGTAAAATGAAAGGCCAGCGTGGCAGTGGGATTCCCAGGTTAGTGCCAAGATGCTCTTGGTTCTGATTGTTGCTGCTTTTCAGTTCTGATTCAGTTTGTAGAGAATAAAACAGAGAACATTATGACCACTGTATGTTTTACAAATCGTCTGGGAATACAATAGAGCTCTGGTCCCGCCGCTGCACTCTGTGTTTGTTGTAATGTTGTTCAGTGTGAGTGATAAATGTGCTGTAACTTCAGTCAGCCGATGTGTAACAGAGGTCAGATGTTTTAAAGCTAAATGTTCTTAGAATAAGTCCAGCATTAGCTGAAGGGCAGTGCTGAAAGAGAAGTGCTGAAGGGTGGGATCAAATCAGTTCCAGCAGTCAGGTCTTGGAGGCCGCTGCTTCCAGCAGCCGTTTGCTGGGCTATTGAGGACACTCCTGTGAGACTATTGTGGGAACTAGCCTCCTGTTTCCCCCTTTCAACCCTGGAGATCCAGTGCCAGAGCTCAGCACCTCAGCCAAAATGTCTATTATACACCTCCTCACATACCCTCCTCTGCTTTTATGTATGCACACACTCATACACAATGTTAGACGCGTCTATGTGGTGGCCCTCTGGTCTGGGTGAGCAGGCAGCATGCCCATTTCAGACGGGACTCCTTTCTTCCTGAAGACTCATGCTGATCAGGTTTCTGCCACCTGTCATTCAGCTTAGCAGGCAGGGAAGGGGGGGGGGGGGTGGCAGAAGGAGGAAAGGGGGGGGGGGTGCCATGGCAATATGGCATTGTGCCAGCACCCTGCCTGTTGTTGCAGCATACTCAGAGCTTCTAAGCAACGTGTTTAAGAGGTTCCCCATCCTTTCTCTTAAAGTCTCTACTCAGCACCGGAACTCGATTTCTAGTTTCTTAGTTTTATGTAGCATGAATAGTGCAGTTAAAAATGCATTTGCCTCTTAAAGGTTCCTTTCCCTTGTTTTTTAGAATAATAAGATAACCGACTGAATTAAATAAAGGAATTTTCTAAATGTGTTTGCCATAACTCACATTCTTCTTTGCAGAATGGTTTTATTTTATTATGCATCTGAATCAGATTTGAGTCTGGACTGTAACTAGGCCAATACAAAACTTGTTTTTACTGTATGTCTCTCATTAGAAGGGGTACTTACTGGTTACATTTCCTAACCTTTCTGAAAATACGGTTTAGCAACCTTAAGGAGTTTTATAGCCATTTGAATTGTCTTGTTACTAAAATTTTACAAATGAACTTGCCTTGCCTTGAAAGTTGCTTGTGTTTTGAGCCAATGAAATGATTTCCTGCTCTTTTTCTGCTACAGTCATGTAGTTTACTTTCTAGGGGACGCCTCCTCACAAACACTTGCTGACCTTTCTGTGAGTTGGCTTCCCTTGAACACTTGATGTTGTTCATTATCAGCGCCGATGTGTGATCTCTCCATCACCCTCACTACCTCTGTGCTTAACTGTTGTCTTCCAGTCCACTCATATCAATTTCTGCCTCAGTCGGTGTCCGTCTACCTCACCAACCCTAATTGTAATTATGTTGATTTAACTTAAACACATGCAGCTCCCTCCATGCTATCTGAATGGGAGCTTATTAGTTGGAATATATTATTTATTTATTTATTCCCATTTCTCAGGGTCCCTGTCGGCATTTCCAATTACTCTTGTCGTTCGGCTGTAATTGCCTCCATGCTAATGGCCGCCAGACAATCGTGCTAAATGAGGTGAGGCCGAGAGGCTAGGAGCCTGACTTCATTAAGAGCTAATGGGATTTTATAAAGGGGGCTGAAGACCCAGCTCATCAAAAACAGCAAGATGGAGGGAAAACAAAACAGATGGAGGGGGAGAGCCAAACCGCAACCAGAGTAACTTAGCCTGCTTCCCTCCTGTCACTAACGCAAAAAACTAAATCTTACTTTTCTATTGAAGGAATGCTACATAGCTGTAAACACAAAGCCACTTTAAACCCCTATTGTAGCTAAAAGTGGAACCATTTCCACAATGCTTTACAGATCGGGGTTGTTCAGATGAACATAGATAGGCTCTTATAATGTGCTTCATGCAGAAGGAAGCTGTTCTCAGGCAGAGCAGCAAAGCAACAGCAAAAGATAGAAGAACCTGACTGTTTCTCTGCAGAGTGGACAGACGAGGCCAAGTACTCCCACATTATTCACACATTATTTAGACAGAGACAGAGCTAAGCAGCACAGAAATAGATGTGAATCTGTGTTCTTCTACACAACAGCTTGTTCTGAAATCAAGGCAATGATCCAAACTATGAATTTGTGCAGGTTAAACAACAGGTGCAAGCAGAAACCACTCAGGTTAAGTGTAACAAAGCCGCTAATGTATTTTCAGTGGCCGATCATTATAAAAATATCACTAAAAGTTGCATTATGATAAAATATGCATTGTTGTGTAGAGTATGACTCAAAGTCTGAACACTTTTTAAAACAGGACCCTCTCATAGCATGTACATGATTAAGAACTGCTGAGCAGAACCTTTTATTTAATGGAGTATCAGCGTCAATTAAAGAAAAGTTTTCTTATTTCATTTTATTTTTATTTCAGTTTTCCACTCAAAAATGAAGTCAAAAAAATAAAATGAAGTCAAAACATTGATAATAAGGACTAGCTATGATTCAAAAACTCAGAATGTTAAAAATAAAGTGGGAATATTGTAAAGTAAAGAATTAAGATGCTGCAACCGCTGTGCTCTGTCAAAGCAGCTCATTTAGGCGAGACCTAACCTTCACAGCTCTTTATGCAGATGATAGCTTGCTTTATGATAACAATCTCAGCATATTTTCAGCAATTTTAGGCTTTTTTCTTAACATTTAGAATTTTTTTGTCTTGCAAATATGAACATCATAAATGCTTTCTTTTCAGTTTATTTTTTTACCAAGAGACCCTAATGTTATACTTCTCTAATTCTAATCATCTGTATTTGTAATTGCAACATACATTCTAAAGAAATTCATGCTCTGCATGCCTGTGAATGACCTGAACCTCATAGAAAATAAGCTGTTGTCTAACGACCCAGGACAGTGGGTGGGTCGGTGATTTGCATCTGACTTAGAATGTGCCAGGAGGATGGGCCTCCTTGTGCTTTAAAAACAGCAGAGCACCAAATGCAGGTTGCTCAAGAGCAAGGCACCAGAATTGACAAAGACTCCTGAAACATTTTCAGAAAGAACTGAACAAAAGTCTGGTTGCCTCCGATTTAAGCCTGTTTGATCAAACTCTGCATTTAATCCATCCCTAGGTAGTAGTGGGCTGCCACTGAGTGGCACCCAGCGAGCATTCTGAGGCTATGGGTCTTGCTCAGGGAGCTAGAGGAACAAACTGTGGGATTTGAACCCAGAACCTTGCAGCTTCTCCAGGATGCAAGCACCCAACCACTAGGCCACAACTCCCCTGTATTGCTTTCAGTCCTTTTCTGATATTGTATCTGAAAAAAAGCTCCCTGTTTTGTGAGATGTAAGGCTAATCCTGGAGGCAGAGCTCTTTTAGGGGTTTGCACCTATTATTGCTATAATAATAATGCTATCTAGGTACTTGTCCTGTTAGAGCCTTAAGAACCTTCAACTCAAACCTCAACTAGGATTCAAAGTCTGAGCTTATTTTTCTATTGCTGAATATTCCTTATACAGATAAGGAAATGCTTCAGAATTAGCTCAATCAATCCATCTCCTTATATGACTGTCTGCAATATTAACACATATGTACATTGAAGAAAAAAAAATGACATGAGCTGGCTGCATATAAAATCTTGAATCTTGCATTAGGAATGAAGGAAATATTTCCTGCTAATGGGTCTTTTCTGTATTTTCCATACAGTCCCATGAAAGATGATATAAGATTATTGAAAGCGTCAAACACTGGAGTGAATAATGAAATAAAAGGTGAAAAATGAAAACTTTGTGAATTCCTCTTCTGTGTTATTCCTGAATGGAAAGGAATTATCTACCTCAGGGACAACCTGTAAAAATAGTTGGCTCCAAGGGAAATATGTTGCTTCAGGTTTAACGTATTTCACTGAATGGACAAAGAGAAAAATGAGTTCCAATTATTCACAGGCTGCACAACGGAGAGTGAAACTAGTGTGCTTTTACATGTGGACTCATTGAGCAGGGTGGGTAGATTAGTCCAGGTGCTGTGCATGTCTTTGTCCTCTGCATTCTTGTTGGACTTGTTGGGATGTTGATCTTGAGCTGAAGTCCAGCATTGACCATAGTGTGAGATGGTCATTGTTTAAAAGTATTTGAATGTAACATCAACATACATAATATTCATCATACATAGGATCATATGTATTAATCTGATATTTGTTAGAAAGGGTTTACAGTGTACAGAAACACTATAACAACACAACCATCATAAAAAAAGTTATGGAAATAAAATTATAACATCATTTGAATTAAATTGCAATAGTTCCACACAGCATCCACAACAGAATCCTGAGGATTTTCAGGTGCATCTGTGGCTCAGCGTGGAGCCAGAGGAAGAAAGAGTCGCTCAGATCAGCCACACCTCCACAACCTGAAACGTCTCTGAAGCAGAGACCATCCAGGTGGATTCACGGACTAAACTCTGATAACCTACCTGTGTGTGTGTGTGTGTGTGTGTGTGTGTGTGTGTGTGTGTGTGTGTGTGTGTGTGTGTGTGTGCTCTCACTTTATTTCTTTCATGTACCAGCTTCTAATTCACAATTTATGCCACAAAATATAAACACGAAGAAGTTTGATTTGTGTACAATGACGAGAGAGAGAGAGAGAGAGAGAGAGAGAGAGAGAGAGAGAGAGAGAGATAGAGAGAGAGAGAGAGAGAGAGAGAGAGAGAGAGAGAGAGAGAGAGAGAGAGGAACACTTTGGTAGAGCGGCACAGAGAAACAATAACAGAGCGCTCCGTAAAGCTGTTATTAATCAGAGAAATAAAAACTTATTTCCTGTTTGTTTCACAGCGGTTACATCCAGCAGGTAAACACGCCCACAGCAACACCTCAGCTACCTGCAGCCACCACCACCTGTTGCTGGTTTCCCTGTTCCTGTCTGAATACGTGCTAAAACTGCATCTTTAAAATGAATTGATCCTTTCTGAATCACAATGAAAAGTATTACAGCTCTGTGTATGAGTATAGTCTAGAAATCACGTCTACCACCAATTTTCCCAGCAGCAGCAGCAGCGGTGCTTGTAGCCGGTTCAGAGTCACGGCACCATGGGCGCCGCTGTTGGTAGGTGCTGCATGATCGATAGAGAGACCAAGTCACTCAGTTTGATCTGGTAAATAAAACTTTTGCCCAAATAAAATTTTCCCTCTACTGAGGTAAACGCCATGAAGTGAGGAGAGAGATAGAGTGACATTTTCTGATTCCCACTAGTTTTCTTCTCCCGGATCTGTTCTCTCCTCTGGTGCCTCTGATTCCTCTTTCTCTTGATTCCTGTCCTCCTTCATCACAAACTTTGACCTCAGATGTCTCACCTGCATGACAGTTTCCCCGATTTCAGTCACTTTAGCATATTTGTGAGAATGATTGAAGTAGAGGCCACAAGCTAGGTGCGCATATACAGCACAATGTGTGGAAGAAGATAACTTCCTCTATATTTAATCTTAAAATGAAGCGTAGAAGAAGACGTCTTCTAAATAAATAGATTTTCATGTGAATACATTTTATTTAGTTATTAAATTTACAGTTTTTGATTTTAATATTTACAAAGGTTTATGTGCATGTCTTTATGGTGTGGGGACTGCCGTTACATTTTTCATCTGGCACACCCCCATAGGAATCACTACTCTAGTTCATAGAGCTGTATGCCATGCATGATTAGTGGTTTGTTGGAAGTAGCCCCAAAGAAAATCCATTATTTTTATTGCATACATCACAGTTTTGTAAGTTAGAGCATTTCTTAGCCAGGTAAAATACATAAAAAAATATTTTCAATTTCATTTTAAAGACTTTACCAAGGGATTTTGTTGGAACTACAAAACCAAAGTAAAATGATTATAAATGAAAGAAAGGCGTGATTAACATTGTCACCATGGTTGCCCCAGATGAAAGTGGGACATCAGTGATGCATGGTATTGTGTTGTTACTGAAACTCAAGAGGTCAGTGTTTTTCAACACGTTGTGAGTGATGCTGATTATAATGTGATAAAGATGACCATCAGGAATATTTCTTAGAAAACCTTTTAATATTGTTGTTACAGAAAAAGGAGGAAAACTTTAGGAAGACAAAACCCCAGTAGCTCCTAAGACTCCCTTTATGACTCACACAAAAGAGAATAATACATCAAACTGCATTGATGAGATTTTCTAAAATATTGTAATGAAAACTAAGAAAAGCCCTTTTTATATTTAAACACATAGAATAAACGTTTGTGTGCTGAATTATTCATACCCAGTTTGCCCATGTGCTGTTTTCAAGTTTGTCTCAATCGATGAGGGTTCTAACGCCAAAAAACAAACCAAAAACCAAAAAACTATTTTGGGTTTTTATATCTAAAATAAAGGTTTGCTATCAGGTTTGACTGGTAGATGTTTTAGATTTTGAACTCCAGATGATCAAATGTACTCTAGATAGCTGGAAAAGTCAGTGGACCAGTCCTCTGCTTTATCAACACAAAGCTGCCGGTAAGAAGCCAGCTTCAGTGATGTGTGAATGCTGTGGACCATTATTTTCTCACAGAGCTCATTAATTGTTTGGGTTTGTTACTCAGACACTTTCTTACTTTCTCCAAAGTGCCACCAGTTAAACGGATTAGAGATGCTACAGACTTCCTAAATGCTAATGTGATTTAGTGTTGTAGGTCAGCCAAACATGCAGACACTGTTAGCTGACTCCAACAAAATACCATAACTGAAAATGACTTCATGCTTCTTCTTTAAAATGAGTATTAAATCAATGAAAACCCTTGCTTTCATGGACATACTAATCATTATAGATTTGTTTCAATAGAAGTTCTGCTAACAGCAGGTTGGGGCTTAATGAGACAGAGACAGAATTATTGCAACAAGTCATGATTGTATGGTGTTGTTGCAACATGGGCTGCATATGCTTTTCATGTTTCTTGGTAGATACTACTGCCAAAGTAATCTTTTGGGTTATGCTATCCAGACTTGATTGTTGTGACAATAAAATACATTTTAAAACAGGTTTGTGTGTCTGTACTAATGCAACGTTTAAACCTTCATTTGTTAAACTTTCCATTGGTTAAGCCAACTAGCCCTTCTACTTCAACCTTCCACCAGAAAATGGCAAAATTGTCCCATGAATCAATCTGTTCCTCTGTTTTGTTCTTTTTCTATTTCACACTCATAAACAGTTCAGTTTTCAGTGTTTTTTCATAGTAATTTTTTATGAATTATTAAGGTAATAAATAAAGCTGAAATTTTTAATGTAAAAAAAATTCTGAAAACTTTGTACAGCTTGTTTCCTTTTAAAATGGTTCTGATCCTTGTTTGGGCTAGTGGATTTTAATAAAATAGAGCAAATTAGGAACCCTGAACAAACCAAAATAATTCCTTGTTTAAGACGTATTTTGGCTATAGTTGCATTTCCCTACAGTAGACTATGAGTACATCATAGAAAGTTTGTTCAACCAATCAGTTGTCAAAGTTTGGATGAATTGGTGGCTGTGAAACAACCAAAATCCAGCTGTAAAAAATGGAGAAATAGAAAGCAAATGGGTTACATAGGAAGAGGAAGGTTTAAAGGGGAATTATGTTGGAGGTTTGAGCTTATAGATTTCTTCCTTTAAAGGGGACATTTCATGCCTTTCAGTCCTTCCTTTTCACATTTAAATCATCCAGTTGTGGTCTATATAAATTGGAACGGCAACACTTTGATCTGAATTCTTCATTAATTTACCTCAAACATCCCTGTTTTACCCCTGGTCTGAGGTGTGTCTGACAGCGATGTAATCTGGTGTGCTTTCTTTAAATCTAATGGAAGCGCTACACCCCCGCCCTGCTCCAGGTCGCTGACTGTTGCACTCCAGCCCGTTTGGCCATTTTTGTGAATGCTGGGGGATGGTGTAATGAATACGACTTATCCACATGTAGCTTCAGCATTCTTCAACTTCCACTAGAAAGTTACTCAGAGAAATTAAAATGGCGGATTCATGAAATTGGTGAATCAGAATCCATGACCTTGTTTAGCAGTTCCGCATTAAATGCTGTGACGTAATTGTTAAAAAAACGTAATGTAGAGCAGAGAAAACTGAACGACTGGAAAAACATGATCCAAAAAGAATATGAAGATACCGACGCAGCTCTTAGACAGACTAGATTCTTAGAGACTCCAGGTACACAACACAATGTATGTAAGAGCTAAAAGTCTTCCTGAGACTCATGTAAGTGTTTCCTGCAGACTCTTCGTGTGGACGTCTGAGGCAGATGTGTGTAATCATCAGGGCTGCAGGGTGTTTTTGTCCCCTAATTTACCATCCGTCTGGGCTGCAGTGATGGTGGGATGATAGTTGTGGTTTAGGGCTGGGCTGTGGCACAAACAGCTGTCCCACAGCTGCTATCTCTCCATCTTCTGGGGGTGAAAAACAGTCCCAAACCTCCTGGGTCAAAGCCCTGGTATGGCGGTCTCCCTGGCAACTGGAGCTGAGACTCTGTGTGTGTGTGTGTGTGTGTGTGTGTGTGTGTGTGTGTGTGTGTGTGTGTGTGTGTGTGTGTGTGTGTGTGCGTGTGTGTGTGTGTGTGTGTGTGTGTGTGTGTGTGTGAGTGTGTGTGTGTGTGTGTGTGTGTGTTTACTGTATGCGTTTGCAAGAAGTAGAGTTTAGTCAGAAAGAAGAAAAACCGAAGGTTAAGGTTGCACAGCCACACTTTATCTGTGTTCCCATTGAATGTTTCCTTGAGATAAGTGGGAACCAGACAACCCCCCCCCCCCCCCCCCCCACACACACACACACCACCCACAAACTAACAAACCGCCTCAATCCAAATCACACCTGTTTGGTGCTCTCTCCCTGTTTCTCTCTACAAATTCCTTGAGCTCAACATGAGAGAATGTGAGGCGCCCATGAGACGCAGACGGCTTGGGCTGATGAGGAGAACGTGGCTGTGTGAACTGTGTCGATGAATGGAGAACAGGGAGAAGACGGAGATGAATGGGGAGAGAAAATGGATACGCATTGATACTTGGCCTTGGACCAAAAACTAAACAGCAGCTGCCGTCTTTACTCCGTCATCCTTCCACTCTGCTGGCAGGATGTTCAGTTCTTACTAAATGGGACACTGTAGAATGATTTTAGTAGAAATGAGCAGTGTATACAGTCTTTGTTTAACTACTACTTTGGTTGTTGATTTATTTTTTTAGACTGAATAAGACCAGATAAAAACCCATGTCATAGCTTTTGTGTATTATTTACCAGATAGAAATCCATGGATACTGTACCTTATCAGTGACACAATGATTCGTTGGTCGTGTAAATGATCCCATTCTGTGAATTCTCACACTTGAGATAATATTGCCCACCAACCTTCTGTGCAAACAAGTTTAATGAAATAAGTTTGTGTTGAGAGGGAAACACAGTGCAGGCCATCACAATGGGACAGTAACAGGTGTTAACTGTGACACATGAGGAGTGAGTGTGCTTTGGATGATCAAGGTGTGAGAGGCCTGTATGGAGCTTTTTTTACTGACTTCAGCAACACATGGGGCGGTTGGCACAGAGCACGTCTCAGTTCAGGCTGCAAATCGTTTGTAAAAATCTGTTAGTGGGATACTGGTTAAGTTCTTCTACTGAGACATCCAATGAGAAGAGAATAGTATCTGCTCCAGAGTTAGACTTCTTGGCTGAATAATTCAGCCGGAAGTCAAACATGGACGTTCCTTCATTAAAAATCATCAGAAAATGTTTTTTTTTTATCTGCATCTCATCATAAGGATAAATAGTAGAAGTATTTCTTACATTCCCATAAATAACCAAACATCTAATTCATATCAATATACAGGTTTCTAACACTGACCATGCATTTTATCGCTGAATAACTCTTAGGTGAGGGAAACACAGAAAAATGAATAAAGAACTTTATTGGTCATTGCAATTGTACATTCCAATGACATTTATCTTCTGCATTTAACCCTCAGGGAGCAGCTTATTTTATAGCAGCCAGGGGTTAATGCTTCTTGCTCAGACACCCATAGTGGCAGTCTGCAGGGAATGAACTGGGTACCAGCAGCCTCCTCTGAATGCCAGCACACTGCTCTAACCACTTAGGCCACCTCTCCACCAATCAGGGAAGCTGGATTAGAAAAGGATGTGGACAACTACAAGTTGCTTATAAAGAATTAGACCAGAATAATACTTAATAAACTCATCAGAGTTAGCGATCTCTGGCATGTTTTGAAAACTTTCACCTGCTGAAACTTATAGTACTCAATACTCTGTTATCTTTAACAACTATACAGGCACATCTGAAAAACATTTAATATTGCATAAAAGTGCAATTCTGCCAGTCATTCAGAAAGGGAAATGGTTATTTTATTATAGACTAAAATATTTCAAGTTTGGTGTTCTTGTGATCTTGATGATTATGCTTTACAGGTAAATAAAACCCAAAACTCAGTGTCTCAGAAAATTAGAATTTTACATGAGATGAAGGGTCCCAAAACTTTTTAATAGCAGCACACCCCCCCCTGTGTCCCACCCAAGGTGACGCACCCCCAATTTAAAAAAAAAAATTTAAATTGCAGTTGCAGTTACAACAACACAACCATCATAACAAAGGTTATGGAAATAAAATTAGAACATAATTTGAATTAAAGTGCAATAGTTCCACACAGCATCCACAACAGAATCCTGAGGATTTTCAGGTGCATCCGTGGCTCAGCGTGGAGCCAGAGGAAGAAAGAGTCGCTCAGATCGGTCAAACCTCCACAACCTGAAACGTCTCTGAAGCAGAGACCATCCAGGTGCATTCATGGACTAAACTCTGATAACCTACCTGTGTGTGTTCTCACTTTGTTTATTTCATGTACCAGCTTCTAAATCTGAGTCTCACTCACAATTTACACCGCAAAATATAAACATGAAGTTTAATTAGATTTGTGTCTGATGATGAGTGAGCGAGCGAGAGAGCGAGAGAACACTTTGGTAGAGCGGCACAGAGTAACAATAATAGAGCACTCCATAAAGGTGTTATTAATTAGAGAAATAAAAAGTTATTTCCTGATCAAAAAAGGAGATTTTAAGCACAAACACCAGGCTTCTGAAAAGTTTGTCCATTTGTATGCACTCAGAGAAACCACTGCTTGGTTGGGCCTTCTCTTGAATTACTGCATGGATGCCCTGTAGCCTAGAGGCCATCAGCCCGTGGCGCTGCGTAGGAGTAATGGAAGCCCAGATTGCTTTGATTGTTGCCTTCAAGTCAGCTGCTCTGTTAGCTCTGGGGTCTCTCCCACATATTTTCTGTGGGGTTCAGGCCAGGGGAGTTTGCTGGCCAATCACGAACAGCAACACCATGATCATTGACCGTTAGCAAGTCCTGCTGAAATAAAATCTGAATCTCTGTACAATTTGTCTGCTCTAAAATGTCCTGGTAGAGGACTGGATTGACTGTGGACTTCAGAAAACCCAGTGGACCAGAACCAGCAGATGACACAGACATCTAGCAACATGGGTCTGTGCCTCTTCAATCCTCATCCAGATTCTGGAACCTTGATTTACAAATCAAGAGAAAATTTTACTCTCATCTGAAAATAGGAGTTTTGACCATTGATCAACAGTACGGTTTCTTTTCTCCTTAACCCAGGTAAGACGCCTTTAGCCCATGTGTATGATTCATCTATGCATAGCAGCTCTTGATGTACCAACTCCAGCCTCAGTCCAATCCTTTAGAGGCTCCCCAAATTCTTGAATGAATTTCACTTGACAATCCTCTCAAGGCTGCCGTCTTCGTGTTACTGGTGCACATTCTTCTACCGCACTTCTTCCTTCCACTCAATTTTCTGTTAATATGCTTGGATACAGAATTGTGAACAACCATCTTCAATTACTTTTTGTGGCTTCCCCTCCATGTGAAGGGTGTCAGTAACCATCTTCTGGACATCCGCCCAGTCAGCAGTCTTCCCCATGATTGTGTCACCTACTGATCCACAGTGAGAGATCATTTAAAGACTCAGCAAACCTTTGCAGGTGTTTTGAGTTGATCAGCTGATTAGCGTGTGACACCATGAGTTTCCAATAAGGAACTTTTTCCACAGTATTCTAATTTGCTGAGACTGAATTTTGGGTTTTCATCATCTGTCAGCCATAATCATCAAAATTGCAACAAAGGGTTGGTATAGATTACTCAATGTGTAATGATTCTATATATTATGAGTCTCACTTTCTGAGATGACTGGCAAAAAATATTGGAAAAATCTAACTGATACTTGTATGTGGGTAAGAAACAGTCTGCTAATTGGTATGACATAGAAGAG
This sequence comes from Fundulus heteroclitus, assembly GCF_011125445.2. NCBI lineage: Eukaryota > Metazoa > Chordata > Actinopteri > Cyprinodontiformes > Fundulidae > Fundulus > Fundulus heteroclitus. The sequence goes on from NC_046371.1 coordinate 38,098,304, forward strand.
GGAAGGGACAATTAGTTTATATTCCATTAATATTTTTGTATTTATTTTTGGAATAGTTACCAATTTTAATGCCCACACAAAATAACACTTATTATTAAATGGAGTTCTGAATATTCTAAAAGTGGGCCTTGTAGTTTTGACAGGATAGGAGTTTTCTGCTTCCATAAAAATAACCCTAGACAGATCATTGTCAGAGGGTTTTCTTCAGAAAAAAAGGAAAAAATATTAGAGTTGGGCACAAAAACAACAAAAACCATTATTATTACCCATTTTTCTACATTCACCCACCGGCACAGTCACACACACCACCACTGCCTCTAATGTTTTCACATTGATAAAAATGCAGGATTTAAATAGTGCAATTACATGGCTGCAAATGGTGAGAGCCCCTCTCTGTATTATTATAATTTCTTTATTCTCTTTTGAAGTCAGGAATTGAAAAGAGAGAATGGTGGACAGCCTCTGCAATGCTTGAGCTTTGTGTTTCGGTGTAGATACGTCGCCTGCCTGCCCCCTCAATCATTGGCAGCTCCTTCCTCTTTCCCCTCCCTCTCAAGTCATTTTAATTAAGTCAGTCTCACTGGCATGGGAGGCAAAGATAATTGGAGAGGGTTTTTGGATGCCATTTACTCTAAATGACGCCTGTTTCTTCCCATTCTCTCAGTTTTTCTCCACTCCCACAGCTTCTCTCACCTCCCCCCTCCCTGCCGCCTCTCGTCTCCTGGCAAAGAGTTACCTATCTTCCTCTTCCTTCCATTTTTCTCTTCTTCTATCTTATATTCAAATGTGAAATATGGATTAACCTCTTCTGTGTGGCTCAGGGGACATCTTCCTGTGAATTGCAAATTTTGGCCAACATTGCAATTTATTTGAAATGGCAAATCAGGCAAAGCAATTTACTGGAAATGAGGAGCTTCTTTGAACTCTCCCCCTTTGAAAAAGTTTGTGGATTTTTATTGCATGAGGAGCAAAAAAAAAAAAAACTCCTATTGAATTCTTCCCTCTGTGCTTAAAATGAAAAACAATTCTAAGGAACAAGAAGGGCTTTGATTTGCTTTTTATTTTTGTGAGTAAATGCCTTCTATAGCTTCTGAATCTTAATTTGATCACACACAAGTACACTGACACACACTTCTAACACTAGATTACCTGATTGAGACACATGCTTTTAATATTTTTCATACTTATTCTCTTAGTTCTTGGAGGCGGACTGGCTTTCTGGGATAAAACTTGTTCTTGTGGTGCTAGGGAGTTTGAATTAATCAATTCAGCATGACTAAAGTATGCTAATCTAAAGAGTCTCCCAAAAACCATCGTAGTTCATATTTTCTCTGACACTGCTTAGCTTTCCCCTCCATTATTAACTTCTTCAGCTCACATTTGTAGTTTGAGTTGAGAAAGGTACAGAGCCTCCCAGGGGACATAGTGGGAGAAAGATTTTCTGCATGAGAAAAAATAATGATAATTTTTGCAGTATCCTGAGAAAGCTTTGCATTATATTGAGATAAGTTTGCGTTATCCTGAGATAGTTTGTGTGATGCCTTATCCTGAAAAAGTGTTGTATTATTCTGAGATACTTTTGCATTGTCCTGAGATAGCTTTGTTTCATCCTAAGAAAGTTTTCCGTTACTCTGAGAAAGTTTTGCATTATTCTTAGAAAGTTTAGCGTTTTCCTGAGGAAACCCTTTACGTCTTGTATTTATAGTATCTCTGGATCAGTTTGCTGTAGCATTGCAGTGATGGAAGACACACACATACGGGATAGTTTTATTTTTTTTAGACATGGTTTTAATATAAGTGAGAGACATCAGAAGAGGATTTTGTGCTCAAAAGGACTTTCTCATAAAGAATATTCTGAACTAGCAGATGTGGTTGATTTTATTAGCAGCAGACTGCAGGACTCTGGACAGCAACCTCTTCACCAGCAGTGTGGCGTTCTGCTTGTTCCTGTTTGGAGACCTGACAGACAACGGGTTCTTTGATGGGAGGTTTCTGGCACCTATATAAGGGCAAGAACAGGTCCATATCGAGACTAAACTAGTTTTATATTAAATAACTACATGGGGGCTCTAGACAACCACAAAGGAATTTAGGCATTTAGACTTACACACATGTATTGCGAATTAAGATAGTTTTGACAAATGCCAACCACTCTGCGACATGTTAGCCTGGTTAGGAAACATTAGTGAATGTCCTTCATGTTCTAGTTTATTTAATGTACCAATTAGAATTCACTTAGCATTTAGTCTAGTGGCAAAAATTGATATTATAGGTTTTACTGTACAAGTACTTAGAGAAATGTTGATGACCACAGTAGTTTTTCATTGTATGTTCAGAATTATTGTATCCCTCACCACAAAACCTACTTATTTTAGTAAAGTTAACTCACTTTTGCCTCCAGTAACTCATTCCTGAGAAATTTCAAAGGGTCTATAATGAGCCTCTAATAGTGTGCAATATCACTAACATTATCTTTTTTGTTAACAGGATGAACTAAATGTGTGTAACACTCACAACATTAGGCCATAAAAATATTATTATTATTATTATTATTATTAATAATAATAATAATAAGAAGAATAAGAATAAATATATTTTATTTATAATGCACTTTACATTTCAAAGAAATCTCAAAGTGCTACAGAGCAGAGGGATAAAAAACAACCCTGGGATAAATGTTCAATCAGTATTAGCCGAATAACAAATAAAATCATAACAACGTTTCTAAAAGGGTATAAACAATAATGTCTTAAGGCCTTTTTTAAAGACCTCCACACTTTGTGGGGCTCTCAGGGTCTCTGGGAGGGCGTTCCAGAGCCGAGGGGAAACTGCCTGGAAGACCTCGTCTCCCATAGAGGAGAGTTTGCTTCTGGGTTGGTGAAGGCAGCATGAGGAGGTGGTGGAGCAAAGCTTTTGTGAGGTAGTGTTTGGGCTGAGTAACTGGAGGTAGGCAGGTATTGGGAAGTGAGGAAGCAGAGTTTATAGTAAATCCTGCCAGTGGAGGGATGTGGTCATACTTGTGCCTCCTCTTCAGGACCCGGGCAGCACAGTTCTGCATTTGCTGCAGTTTTTGGAGGCTTTTTCCAGGGATCCCTGTGAGGAGGGCATTGCAGTAGTCCAGCCTGGAGGAGACAAAAGCGTGGACTAACTTCACTGCTTCTGGTTGGGAGAGGGAGGGGCAGAGTTTGCCGATGTTTTTCAGGTGGAGGAAGGACACCTTGACGTGAAAGTCAGTGTGTCTTCAGATTGACTGTACCCTGTGATCCAGATTTAAATGAACTGTGTAACATTTTAATTGGCAGAGTCCCATTTCAATCTACCAACTGATCCATTTTAAGCTGTAAACTTATACATGCACCTAAGACAAGCTGTCAGAGCATTTCTGTAAAGCCAAGGTATGAAAATGAGTACATCATTGTGAATGCAGCACATGTTATTTCATGCAGTGACTGACTATCTTCTGACTATCTTCTACCTTAATGTTTTCCCATAAAATCTACAATTTAGGTACAATTACTTTATTGGGGTCTTATAATGAAAGAGTTTTTTTTTTATTTCAACCAGGTCACACCATCAGAATTTGTAAATAAAACATTGCAAAGCCACAAAGGTAACAGACTTAGTGACAGAAATCTTTTTTTTTTATAGAAACAACAATAGTATTATGAACAGTAGGTAAAAATATTTATGTAACAGAAATTTGTAAGACCATTTAGCATCCAAAAACCTATTTAGCTTTCAAAGTAAAATAACCAAACTAACTCGGGACTGAACCAGGTCCTAACCAAGACTTAACCAGAGCCTGTCCAGACAGCATGAATAAAGCACAAATAAAACTTCTCTCACCTACAGCCTGAATCACAATTACATGAACAAATATGCAAAAAAGGTGATGACTTTATCTAGTGACTTATGGGGAGTTTTAGGACAGCCAATAGCAACTTTTCTGGCTGAGGAGTTGACAGCCCTGGTTTCTGCTACCTAACCTTTTCAGGGAGCCGACTGTCCTTCTTATAATCAAGAGAAGACTGAGGCTGTCGTGTGCCAATTATTTTTTATTATTATTTTTTACACTAGGAACAGGTGCAAATCCATGCCCCTGTGTAAGAGAGCAGTTGCTGAAAACATGGTTACAATTACTTGTGGCTAGCATTACAAAAGCAGCAGTCTACTCTGTGTATTTCTGCAAGAATATAGTTTTCTATCTCAAATATAAGTTTTTCAAAGGCTGCCAACATTGTCAAACCCAGAATGTTTCATCACAGAAGGAGTCAGGAAATTCCAGATATTAAGAGAGAACTTTGCTGCCTTAAAATTGCCTGCTTACAGTTTTACTCTCTCCCACTGTCTCTGAGCGTGACTTTGAAATAGGAATGTATAAAGATGACAAAAAAATGTATATGACTTTTGCAAAAATACTCAAACTTGACTTCCACCTACACCATGGGTAAATTCTCAGCTCTGATGGATCCCATAAAAATAGCTGAGTTAGACTGATGGAGGCAAAGGTAAGTGGTACAGTCAGAGGACGGCCTACAGTGTGAGAGATTAGTGAGTTAGCTGCTACGTAGACGAGCTAACCTTGCTCCTAAATGTGGTGACATGGAAAACAGACTTCAGCCAAATAACAAGGCTCTACGGCACACCAGAGGTGGCTGAGAAAGATGACAGGATGACATTTATGTATAACTCACTGGAGCTGCAAGATGGGACTGATAATAAATGGAAAAAGTGTACAGAGCCTTTGGCCCAAAGCCAAGAGATTCTACAGGCTGATTTAGCATGAATATTTTTAATCCTTTTCACCATTGGGATATTGTGGTAATATTAATGTGTGGCCTGTTGTTTGAGACAAGAGTAAATATGGTAAATATGACATTGTATTTAAATGTTTCTACTGTCATTGTACTGTGCTGTCTGATGGCGACACAATGCATTTTATTCTAAACCTGAACACAAAATAGAACTTCTAAGCCAAACAGTATTATCATTAAGCCGGGCATACACTGTACGAGTTTTTGCCCTTTTAGGGCCGATTCTTCAGTCGGGTGATAATTTGTTGGATCGGGCCGAGTTTATGCTTGATAATGTGTCGTGTAGTATAGAGGCGGTAACGAGGGGCGATTTGCCTCTCACGACCACCTCCAGATCAGGAATCGGACGGTCGGTTGAAAATCAAACTTGTTTGAAATTCAGTCGACCCTCGTGAGTGATGGTGAGCGCGTCCTGCTGTTGAAGCAGAGTTACGACCGTCTACAAGCCGATTTTACTCGACCACATGTGCAAACAGTAGATTCTTCTTCGTCTTCTCAGACGAAAACATAGGAGCGGTACGTGTGACATGGAGTCAAACTACGGAGGAGCAACTTGTAGAATTGACAAGGCAGCGCGTTTTGTTCTAGTGAGCCTCATATTTAACAGTGAGCATCAACACTTCCGCCTTTTTCTTCTTCTACTGTTTACGTTTGGCTTCCAGGTAGACGAGTCTGAGTAGCGCCATCTCTCTACGGGGCTGAGTCTGACGTGTGGTTTTTGAACGCACTGTGTGAGCAGTCAGGTCATCAGAGCGTCGGGCTGCACAGTAAGAACAGATATCCTGAGCGGTGAACTTTTAAACTCTGCAGTTTCATCGTATAGTTTGAGCTGTTTATGAGTACCATGACTGAAAATATCGTGCAGTGTATGCCCGGCAGTAGTGTATTGTGGTAGCGCTTTATACGGTACATTAACTTCTCAGAAAAGGATAGTTTTTTTTTTTTATTTCTGAGCAACTGGGCATGAGTCTCCTGAAAATCTTCCATTTTCATTCACCAGGTGATTCCTTGGTTCATCTCTAATCTAAATGAAGCCAGTTTCTGTTTCATGTCAACGTGCTAAATCATATTCACAGTGATATTAAATGCAAAGTGTCACTGCTGGTTTATTCTGAAACAAGGATATAAAATCCTGTGTTGTAATCTGCTTTAGCAGAGCCACCATTATTTCAATTGTTGGTGCCTCATGTCAGCTGTATAGAATGTATCAGTGTGTGTGAGAGAAAGAGAGCGAGGGAGATTTTTAGTGTGTGTGTGGGGGGCTCCCTCTATCCATCAGGAGGGTCGGGTCCTGCTGCTGAAATGGGGCTCCAGTGGGCCACCCATCCAGTCAAGCGCTCTGGGGAGATCCAATGTCCTTACTGCTTTAATGCGCTCCAGATGTCCTTTCAACCAAAGAGGAAAGAAAGAGAAGTGAGAGGGGAGCAGAGAGGGATAACAGGAGGCTTTCGTACCTCAAAGCAGACCTCGGTTTTGCTCAAAGAATTTGGGTCTGGCTTGTTCTGCTTAAAGCGGTTGTTGTTGGTGCACCTGCAGTTTGTGCTCCTGGAAATAGCTGAAGAGAGTTGTACTGCATTTACACAAAAGCAAACAGTAAATCTCTTTTTGCCCCTTCCTAGCATACTTACTTTTTGTTTCCTTTATACCTTGACAAAATTTGCCTTCCTCTCATGTCCTCTGAAGTAAAAGATAAAAACCATTTAAGGCCACTGTTCTGGCCACATCTTTAACAAGGATTTCATGTTTCTGTCAACAACTCTAAACATGTTATTACATTCCAGCATTTAAATTACAGATTCATATCAGAGCACAGTATTTTATAGATCTATATGTTACCCTTGGACATATGCACCATATTTTGTATAATGTAACAGTGGAATTACCTCCCAGACCAGTAGTCTATGTTTAGTCTTGTTTGTTCTTCAGATCTATAAAAGCTTAGTATTGGAACAGGAAGACCAGGTCTAGAACAATGTACTTCCCTTCTGTAGGGATATCTTTTTGTTCATTCTGTGCATGTCGTTCTTGCTCTGCATATCCTTTTTTCACTGCCCCTTTGTTTATTTCCTGTCTCCCAGCTTCTCTTTCTTTATCCACCACGACCTTCCTATCTCCTCTTCCCACCACACTTCTCCCATGTCTTACCTCTTCAGACTGCAAATTCTCTCTCACCTTAATGTCTCTTTTATTTGAAGCTGTTCACAGCCTTTATCATAGGGTTCCTTCTATTTTCTCAACCTCTGCAGTGTGTATACCTCCACCATCCACCGTCGCTGTCTGTGCTCCCCCACCAGGCGTATTCCATGTCTCTCCCCCATGGCATTTCAGAAGAAATTTAATATGGTTTTGTTTGGTGTTTCCACTCAGCTGCCGGCTCTCTTTGCCCCCCCCCACTAAGACAAACAGAGTCCATCCAGCCAAGAGCAGCAAACACACGCTGCCGTCGGCCTCATTATTTGTTCCTCACATTTCAAGTGACTTCTGCCTCACTTCATTCTCTTCTTCTTCCCATCTTAAATGGAAAACCAGCAATAGATATATTGGAAAAAAAAATCTCATGACTTTTGCAATTCATAGGTTTAAACTGAATTTAAAGATCATCATTTTTTAAACATAACTTCATAAATCTCAGTTATGGTGGTAATGGAAAGTTTGACCTCACTTTTTCCTGTTTTTTCCTTGTTATTTTAAAATATAGTGTATATGTTCATATAGCTCAATCCTGGCTGTGTGTGACTGACAAAAAATTATTTATTGCAAAGGTGGGAAATAGATAATATTTTAAATATTTTTCATGCTGTACATAATCTTAACATAATCAACTGTATAGTTAATTTAATATGAATATCATTTTATAAGCACATTTAAAAGTTATTTGCAGAAACATATATGCAAAACCTGCTACCTGACCGATGAATCCTCATAACCTGAAGCTGAAACTGGGTCACTGTTGCATCAATTGTGACTGCTCATTGTTGCTTATGTTTGAATTTTTTAACATACTCAAAGTAACTGCAGCTTATTCTGACATCATTTACATGGGCTCTGTTCAATGGTGTATAAAATATTTACTTAGATTTTTTTCCTTTCTTTCTTAAGACGAGAACTGCTCTTATTTTGAAATCTCGTGGAAATGGTGTACACTTCTGCCGGACCCATTGTTACCAACTTAACTACTTTGCTGTTTACTATAAAATCAACCTAAATGATTCTCATTTCTCACCTGGGATGGAAATAACGTTCCCTATCAGTCTTCTCAGTCATCAATGTCTTAGTCAAGTTTTTCTCCTTTCAATCCTAGAGGTATGGTGCGGAACAACTTCGGTGTAGCTAGTGTTTACTTCCTGGTTCCTGGGCCAGTCTTATGAGAGTTCCCAGGGTTCCTAACACAGAGCGCAGCATTTGGTATTTTATCTTGGCAAAAGGAGCAACAGCCTGCAAACATGGAAGCCAGTAAGACAATCAGAGCAGAAATAGAACAGAATACAACATCACATACCTATCCTGTGTTAGTTTAAAACGGCATATTAGATTGTTGTGATTGGCAAGCTGTAGTACTGATTTGAGCCACAAGGAGTCAGCATTACGTATAGCTCCTTTATTCTAGTCATTGTTCTACTTAAATAGCGGCGGAGGGTACACAGATCGCTACACGGGCCGGAGAAGCGGTAGCAGCAGCGGCGGAGCAGGCAGCGGCTGCTCTGCCAGTTCACGGGCTGCGGCAGCCCGTGAACTGGCACACGGGCCGGCTACACGGGCCGGCGCCCCGGCCCGGCTACACGGGCCGGGCCGGGGCGGCTAGCAGCAGCTAGCAGCAGGGGCTACAGCCGTGCTAGTACTTCTGTGTTTACGCTGCAATGTCGCCGACACCGCCACCCATTTTAACAAGACAAAAACACCTAAATAATCCGTAGTGAATTTTTTTTTTTTTAACCTACCGGGCCTCTGCTGAGACGCGGTCTGTGTCCGACGCCGCTTTGTGCTGTTGCACAAACATGTGTGAACAACATCCATCCATTTTCTGACCGATTAATCCCTCATGGGGTCGCGGGCGTTGCTGGAGCCTTTTTCCCGATATAAAATAATTGTAGCCGTCCAGTGGTTTCATGGCTTTCGTGCTCTCTGTCTGTTCTGGCCTGCCATGTTTATAAGGCAGCTGTATATGTCATGGTACGGAGCGCTTGGCCAGCATTTCACAGACTCGCTCCGTCCCTTCAGGCTTTTGCTGTGTGGATCTGGCAATCTGATACCATCAACTTACTCTTAAAACGATCTTGTAGTACGTTATCTAAAGAAGAAAAATACGCGGAGAACTCGTCAGTTTCTCTGTTTGCGTCCGCCATTGTGTTCGCCTTTTGCCTACCAGTCCGGCGCGCATGCGCGAAAAACCCGCCTCAAAACAATAACAATGAACTGGTCTATAGCTCCTTTAAGTCTTACTGGAAACCTTTCCTACAGACTCTTCTCACAAAGCAGTAGCTGCTGACATGGATCTTCCTAAACTCCAAAGCTTTCAGCTGCAGCCAGACCGGCTCCCTCTGCGGGTCTGCCTCCAGTCGTGAAGCTAAACATACTTGTAGGTTCCAGTTAAGGTTTATGCTCACAGTTTTATGTGTGTGTGTGTGCGTGTATGTGTGTGTGTGTGTTTGTGTGCGTGCATATATACTCAAAATATAATATAATACAATATATAATATAAAAATGCAGGCAAACCAAAAGTGTTGCGTATATATTTTTGTTGAGTGTATGTGTGTGTGTATACATAGATATATACATCTGAGTATGCAGAAGAATAGACTATATTCATGTTATTGTTAAGTGAAGCGTGTTCTGCCGTCTACACATGTTCAGGAAATGCAGACTGTGATCAGACTGGTGGGGCTCCTCAGCGCCAGTTTTGCTCAGTCATCTTCTGCTTCTGTCTGCTATGTGGCTGCTCTCTTAGGCAGACTTCTGCCTGTCTGACACATCTTGCCAAGACAAACTCACCATCCCCCCCCCCCCCCCCCCCCCCCCCCCCCTCAGTCTGAGAGCCTCCAACACCCAAGTGGCCCAAATTAAAGACACAGACAGGCTCAAGCATACAGACACACAATGCACAGAGACAGACTCTCCCACCTGCTGACCCCCCACTCATTAATCCCCCGTAACTCTCTTCAAATATTCCCTTCTGCTGATCTTATTGTGAGGAAGCTTGTGATTTGGGGCTGTTGGGGCAGAGGGGGGTAGTGAAACAGGAGCTCCCCTGGATGGCCACTAAATTTTAGAAGATATTTCACTTCCAAACCAAGAACATTATCAGTTGATCAGGACATGTCTGATTCCATTAATGCTGTCTGGACGTTTCTGTCCAGACCTTTGTTTTACTGAGATAAATCGCAAAACCACAATCCATGATTATGGTTAATATATCATGATAAGTTGTACATGTTTCATCACCTGTGCAAGCTCAGAGGCAACTATAAAATGTTTTTTTGACCAATTAATTTACCAGTCTGACTTTGCTTTATTATATGCTATATTATATATTATATATGAAAAGTCCACATTAGGTGTTTGAATGTGATGTGAGCCTAACTCTGTCAGTCTTGATATAAAGCATCAGATGGTTTTATCTGATTTCTTCTAACAGCTTCTATATTGTCACTATGTCACAATGCTGTGAGGCTGTGAAAACTTCAAACACTTCTCAGACAAAATGGTTTGTGCAAAAAGTGACAATCCTCTTTTTCCATCTTTAACAGTTTCTGGCACCTCTTGGATTTTTCCCTCTGGGTTAAAAATCTTTCTGTTGTTATATCTCTTCACATCCACTAAACTTAGTTGCTGCTCATAACCTACTCACACATTATTCCAAAGACGCAATGATCTATATATAAAATATATCTTTAGAGCATTGGTTTTTGGACCTGGTAAAACAAGCTGCCCATTACAGGAACCTCTGGTGTTGTAATCATGAACAGAATTACTATAAACAATTTGTGAATGTATAAAAGCAGGAACATTCCTGCTCATGACTGACTTAAACAGGATAAGGGTATTAAAAAGCAACTTGTTCTCAACCGTAAGTCAGGAAAGGCGGGCCTGCATCTGGTTGACATTAGATCTAACGGGGCAGCCCAGTACCAGCCGTGCTGCCTGGTTCTGAATAACCTGGAGGTTTCTGAGTTCACCCCTGGCAGCAGATGTCCACACTGTAGAGCAATAGTCAAGATGACATAACAATAGACTCTGAACTATTTGACATAAAAGGGGACGGGCCACGCCGGTACTAATTGCTCTTCCCATTTTCAGAATAATATAATTAATGTGGTGAGACCCAGACAGAGAACAGTCTACCATCACACCCAGGAGTTTGGCACTTTCAACTTGTTGAACCGTCAAGTCATAAAACTTTAAGTCAAGCTTTGGGCTTGTAGACAGCTTGTGCTTTGAACCAATCACCATGCACTTAGTCTTAGAGATGTTGAGGGCCAGTTTGTTACTCACCACCCAGTCATATACAATATTCAGTTCTCTCCTCTAAACCTGATTTAATTCACCGCATTAAGGTGCAGTATAATACAAAGTAGTATCATCTGCATACAGGACAGTTTGGGCACTTTTTGTAGCCCAAGCTAGATCATTAGTAAAGATTGAAAAATGTGAAGGACCTAAACAGCTGCCCTGTGGAACTCCACACTCCAAACTTCTTCTACTGGAGAGGCTGCCATTCAGATAAACCTTCTGTGATCTAAAAGACAGGTAGTTTTCAATCCACTTAAATGCCGAAGAATTAAAACCATAAACCTTAAGTTTATCAGCTAATAAAGTATGGTCCAGAATGTCAAAAGCAGCACTACAATCCAGGTACACAACACCTACCGACATAGATTTATCCGTCGCTTTAAGCCAGTCAGTCATATGAATCAATGCAGTAGAGGTTGAGTGGCCAGCTCTATATGCATGTTGAGAGTCTGTAAAAAGTTTGTTTGTTACAAAATAATCTTAAACTTATGCATTTACCAATCTTTCCATAATTTTACTTAAAACAGGTAAAATACTTATTGGTCTAGGATTCCCCTCATTAAAAGCAGATTTAGTACCTTTAGGTGAAGGAATAACTTTAGCCTCCTTCCAGATCCTTGGACATAGGCCCACATCCAAGCAACTATTAAAAATATGACAGATGGGAGCTGCTATGACACCAGCAGTCATTCTCAGCAGTTTGCTATCCAGGTTATCTAATCCAGTTTACTGTTAGGAAGAGAACAGAGCAAATGTTCCACCCTACGGACAGCAACTTGTTTAAATACAAATTCACAACTTTTATCTTTCATTATAATGTTCTTCATACACTCATATGATCTAATGTTGTGTGAAGTGTTCATAGCCTACCTTAATTGAGATACTTTCTCAATATAATAGTCATTAAAATGATTAGTAATATCACCTGGCTTTGTGAGAACAAATCCATTTGATTTAACAAAGGGTGTGCACACAGTTGTGTTCCGACCCATGATTTCATTTAAAACATTCCACATTCCTCTACTGTCGTGCCTCGCCTCATATAACCTTTGTTTAAAGTAGTCCTTTTTTTCACCTTATTTAATTTTGTGACTTGATTACATAGAGAACAGTATTTAGACATTTATTTCACACAATCCAAGAATAGGTGCGTCCACAACCGGCTGAATAACATGGAACATACCTGGGAGGATGAAATGGGAAAATTAGTAACGCCAACTGGCAAGGTTGGTGCCAGCGCATTTCAGCATAATTGGTAACGGTGCTACATGCTAAGCTAGCAGTACGACACGGATGTTTTTAAGAGCAACATAAAGCTCACGTGCATCAGTGAAGTTGTAAACCGTCCAGATAACAGAACAGACTTTTAAGCTAACGATAGCTGATTAACGGACAGCTCATTAATTGGCTTCTGTTGTGGTCTGAGCTCTGCCTTTGAGCTGCACCACACAATGCTCCACTGCGTGAATCCATTCTGAAACATTGAAACAACTATAAGTTAATGTTTCAATTCGTTTTTAAGTGGTAAATGAGCAGGATATAGTCTTCAGGTGGTAATGTTTACTACTTGGTTCATGCTACTCAGCATGAATTACCATTTAAATTTGATATATTAGTCACACCTGAATATAAGTCGCCGGATTGGCCAAACTATGAAAAAAAGCATTACTTATAGTCTGAAAAATACGGTATATAAAAGGTTACAATTTGTCTCTGGTATTCAATGCTTGGCGAACAATGCTAGACAAACAGGACGGTAGAGAAAGCGAGCGGTGAGGAGGCAGTGGTGGTGAGAGCAGAGACAGAAAGGGAAGCAGACCAGATGTACTGGAAAGGATTCAGCTGGGGAACTCGTCTGAATTAGATTTCCCTCCTGAAGCTTCTAATTTCATTCCCATTTGGATGTGATTTTCTTCTGCCTTCAATGTTCTGATGGTTATCAGGTTAGAAGGAGAAATCCTCCTCCTGCCTATGTTTGCCTATGTTTGCGTATCAACCACAGAATTCACGACTCAGATTCTCAACCCTGTGCCACATTTCAACATCAACATGCTTGGACTGTTATTTCTGGATTTCACTATCAGGATGACAAGCCACAGAGAATACTTGAAGACGCCTTCACATTGATGACTAAATCCTGGATGAACACAGTGGATTATTTTCATCTAGAATAGCACAATATTTTAACCGGGCATGGTTGAGGAGTGAGGTGACGATGCTTATTCTGAATAATTCATATGTTCTCCCTCTTTATCTTTCTAACATTATCTCTCTGTATTCTTCTTGTTCACTATAACCTCTATAAGTGTGAACATCAAGAGTCCATCGAACTGTCCAAATGTAAATGTGCAAAGCTTTAAGGCATGGCACTTTAAATATGATCCACAACGTATTATATTCAAACTGTCCCTTGCATTTTTACTAATGTTTAACTTGATATCGTTTTGACAGTCCCAGTTCCATTTAATGTGTCGCTCTATCGTCACCCGACATTTAGTTTTTGCTATACATGATGCTTAAACGTTTTAAACCAAAATATGTCTGAAGTGTGAGCTTGTAGTCTGCATCACAAATTTTAATTTTTCATTTTCATGATAAGAGTCATCAGGTCCTCTTATGTCATAATTATAAAACATTTCTTAACTGAAGATAAAAACATAATCCAAAATGTTAGTGGTTGGCCCATTCCTCTTCCTAATGATCTTGGAACCTTGTTGGACTGCATTGAGTCAGGTTATGACATATTTATTATTTTGAGAATCTGTTTGATTATTCCTGAGCACTTAGAAAGTTCCTGAGAATATAGCATGTCACATTAAAGGTAGAAATAATTTGTCACAATTTGTCATTTGTACATCAAAAATGCTTGAATTTTAAAAGGGGTATATACATTTTACTCAGGTCTACTTTATAGGACATATGTTCTGAAATGTTCCTGGTATAGAAATGAGAACATTGAAATAAAGCATTTTGTGTTGCTTTATGTAATTTTCTTAAACATCAATGAGGACGACAATGTAAGAAACTAAGGGATTACAAATCGCCAGCAGACAGAAAAATAATTTAAAGTCTAACCTTTTAGAAAAATGCTTTAGATAATAAGTACTTTCAGATGAGTTAATAATCATGTTTGCATTCAAGCCACCTGTCCCAAAGGTATAATCAAGCCGTTTTCACATTATCCATACTGTTCAACGTTCTCTTTTAAACACCGGAGGCAACACAATCAAACTTGGAATGTGTGACATCCAAACAATAATTTGCATAAATACAAAGAAAACAAGAATTGCAGTGAGATCGGAGCGCTGCTGCCTTTGTCTGCAGTCGGCAGTAGAGCTCATCGAGGGAAATCCTTGTGTCTTCATTAAGGCTGTGGGGCCTATTTGAATACTTGAAGGACGCCTATTAAGGAGTTCAAGATGAACCAATAAACTCGAAAGGTTCTTGAAATTCAAGGATAAAATGTCATTTGGAATTGATAAGGACGAGTGAAAGGAATGTGTAAAGGGAAGTGATTGAGAAGAACAGGTGATAGCTCCGTGTTATCCTTGAAGAAAAGTGTTTCTGTAAAATTAACCTATAAGGCTTTGTTATATATACATTATTTTCCAAACTCCTAGTATCTGAAACAACTATCTGAGGATCTAATCTCACTGTAACACATTCTTACTGTAGCTTCGTTGTTGATGGTAAACATCTTTAATGTCTGTTATACGTCAGCTTGTTCTCTTCATGACTGAAAATGGATGCACAATTCTCTCCTTTGACTATTTTATTCACAACAGAGCATCTCAACTGCAGCCTTCTCCACTGTGTTTGGGGTGAGGCAAGACTAAGCAATATACAGTAACCGTAAAAAGTCAGGTTTATATCTGTTTGACCCAGGAGACCAGAGCTTTCACACTGTGTCCACTTCAGGCCGCCCTGCCTGGCCACATTCATTATTACCTGAGCTAACGTCTGCAACCATGCACAAATGCCTTTAGTTTCATACCTTATTTATTTTCTAGATAAGACTGAGTCCAATCAACAAGAGCCGGTGATGAATAAATGATATGGGTATGAATTGGAAGGATTGTCCGGCATAGAGCAAAGTGTTGCGAGCTCGGCTGGAAGGAGGGGGGGCAGGTGGCTGGGGTTAATGAGGTGGCCTGGGAGTGAAGACTGGATTCTGACTCCAGCATGCATGCAGCTTGCTTTCGCCTAGGGGATATTTGTAGCCCTAAAACCACAAGTTAGACTCTCCTTGCCTCTGGCTATGTATGTGCTTCAACTTTAATGTGCGTGAACATCTATACTCCAGGCTATAAGGTTGTGAGAGATTTATGGCTCTAAGGATGACACTGGCCGAAGCTTTATGATCCCATCATGCAATATGTGCATCATTATATATGCCTGTGTTTGCATGGATGTCCATTCCTGGTCTGTGTGTTTTTTCGATTTTCTCTGTTGAATCCCAGAGAAATTATGAACAGAGTCTCCACTCTCACAGGTCCAAATCTCATTACCATTCTGTCCTTCCTTCCATGGCTTTACTCAACACCATCAAGGCTTTGCCTCCTGGTGTTTGCATTGTAAATCAGGCCTGACAATAAGGCCATGATTAGATCCTACTCATATTCAAAAACACCTGATTTATTTATTCAACGTCCTCTTTTGCAGGCCCTCAAAATGCATAATGTCTTAGCAATGCGACATACCTACCTCCAAATGTTATTCATTGCATTTGCAGGTCAACCTCTTAAAGATATTCAAACGGGATAGGTTAAATTACATTTTGGTAGGAAACTGCTCTAACATATGTACGCCTTGATTTTAGACCGGCTTTCAGAAAAGTCACCAAGTTTAATACATCCAGAGTATATTTAAATCAAATCTAAACTAGACCCACTGATTTTTCACACCAAGTTAACCAGTTATGTATCACATGCATTAAAACTTATGGTAAATAATCCATACTTTAAAATCCACCCTTAATCTTTACATTTTTAACATTTAAGATTTTCACTTTTTATTTGCAGTTCTTGAAAATTTGTTTTTTATTAGTTTTCAGACCGCTCTAATCTCACTTTGCTTGCAGTTATTCTTTAGTTCTTATTGTATAACGAGGTAATCGACTACTGTTTTATAGTCTGCAGAAGCAGTCTTGTGTTTCTGTTGCCCTGTTCCATCTCAGTGCCGATCTTGAAACAATAGACCAAACAAATGTGCGTGAAAGAGAGAATCGTAACTCTATGTTTGGTTGTAATGAGTAATGCTGGTGAACCCGATATTCAGCCCGACACCGAGTTACGTTTTAAAAGGTTTATTGTGAGGATGAGTAGTGGCAGCTGAGGCAGGCAAGCAGAACCAGACCTGACGGATGAGAAATGGCTGCTGGTGCATGCAGGGATGAGCAGGAGACCAGAGGATGGTGGGAACAGACCAGAACAGGCGATGTGGACCAGGGAACCACCAGAATGGGCCGAGCAAACGGCTGGACCTCACAGAGAAACAGGCAGATTTGTGCAGCACGCAGATACAGGTCATTACATTTTGGAAAATAATTAACTTTATCACAATATGCCAATATTTTGAGATGGACCTGTACAAACAACTTAATCAGAAGAGTCCAGCTGGCTGAGCACACAGGAGCTGGTAGAGGAAGTGCATATCACAAAAGATGAGATGAGACGTTCTAGCAGTGAGTGGGGGACTGAGGCAGGTATATGTAGGCTGGTGAACAGGTGACCAGAGTTTATCTGATTACTGGCAGCAGGTGGAGCTGATGTGGGCCTATTGACTGGAGCAGAGCTGATTGGACAGTGGCTGATGGTGACAGGCTGATAGGACGGTGTCTGATTCAAGTCCAGAAAAGTAAAAAATAAACAAACCTAAATCATGACAGAAAAAGGATGAAAAGTGATTTGTTGTTGTACTTATTTAAAGGATCTTTACAACCTCTGCTGATAAGTATTTACAACATTCTAATGTTTGCATCCATTAGATCTGATCATGAATCATCTACACTGTCTATCAAATACTGATGTCCATTTGCACACTTTATTTGCTATTCTCTGTGTTGCCTGTACAATAATGCATATTGCATATTTTTCTCACATTGTTGTGTAAATCGGTTTAAAGGAATATTGCATTTCTTATCTGCTCATCATTAGTCTCTCAGATGCTAAGTTATACTTGCACACACCTTAGCTACTCCGAGATGTTGTTTCTATAATTATTCATATGGCATATTTTTTCTCACATTGTTGTGTAAATTGGCTGCTGTCTTCCTTTATTTCACTTGAACATTTCATTTTTATCTTAATATGCCATATTATCAATAATTATGCAATACTCTAGTTATATTTTTACTTTACGCCAGTAAAGTAAAGCCTGTTCTGCTCATTGTGTAAAACCACTAGCAACATCCATCCATCCAGGAAGGAAAAATGTATTGGATTTGGTATAAATAAATAAATAAATAAATAAATAAATAAATAGAGATTTTATTTTTAAGCCATATCGCCCAGCCCTACTAGAAACTAGGTTGTATAGCATGAAAAGAAAATTAATAAAAGTCACAACATCACAACTTCAGGAACACCAAAATAAACTAATGTGGTAATTTGTTTTCATTGCTTTGTTGTGATGTTTAAATAATTTAACAAAAAATAAGCAAAATGCTGTCTCTGCGATAATGCATAGTGAGAAATAGGCCTGATTGCAACCTTTAGCTATAGAAAGACTTCATTTCAAAATGAGTCAGTGATACGTCTATTTGTTGCCATGATTTAGACTACATATTTAGTTTAGGTATATGCCAATGCCTGGTCTTCAAGTTAAAGTTAAAATCAAAGTTCCATAATGTTAAAAATAATGTCCAAAAGGAAAGTCTTTAAACAATGATGCAGAAAGCATAAACAAAAAGCTTGATAAACTACTTTGATCCATTTTTCAGTTGTAATGTTACAGTAGTCCTATCATTGTGCAGAAAATATTTTATTTGTGGGCTCAAAATTGAGAGAATGATGACAAATGACACATTTAAACTTTATAGATGTACGGAAATATGTATTTTAATCTAATGTGCAGCTAAACAGTTAAGCTGTACAGGACATGCACTGACAGCAAAAAAAGTTACAATTATTTGTTGCCCAAAGTAATGTATAAAATGTGCAGCAAAAATTTATATTTTTAACCAGAGCTAGTTCAGAGAGCAGTGCCGCTGCGACAGAGTTGTTCAGAACACAGAGAGGAAGCATTCCTGTTAGAATGTCATTCAGGCAGATGAGAAACAGAGTTTCATTTGTATTAACAGTAAAATTAGTTTCACAATATGATCACTTCACATAGGGGTTTGTGAATTGATCTGGTGTTTGCATATACTATAAAAAGCTATCTGGACACGTGGTTTCTAATCGTGAGCTCTCAAGTTCAAGACCTCGCTCTTCTTGTCAATCTCACCTAAAACAGATCTATGTTCACACTCCTAATAAACATATAAAACCACACCTGGGTGTCAGAATAATTGTTTTAAACCAAAGATCTGCCAAAATTAACATAGATGTCTATGAAGCATTGTTTTGTGTTAATGTGTTTAGAGCAACAACAAAATGCTCTCTGGGGTTTGGTTCATTTGTCTGTAGCAGGAAGCATTCCCAGTCCATATTAATCAGAATTTACCTTCAAGACACACATATTACATTCAGACATATCGAGGCTTTAGTGGCAGCAGTCAGTAATCAGGTTACATGTGATCTAATATGATTTTTCATTCCAATGCTGCAGGTAAGGGAGGCTACTTAACCTTGCATTGATGCAGCAGGAGCACATTGTATGCCTGGGATTGTTGGGAAATTGAATTGTGAACAGAACTGTTCCATGCTGCACAGAATCCACTGAAAGGGAAATTGCCTCTAATCCAAACTCAAAAAACCCTTTGATGTTGTTGGAATAATCTTATGCCTTCTTCTCTCTCATTTTCCACTTTATGCATGCTTTTGAATTTTGATTTTGACTACAGGCACTCTCCAGTTGATGTGCATTGTGAACTATGTCATAATTCCAAGGCCTTTGTTGAGGAACAAACATGCAATTTGTCCTCAAAATGGATTTGACAACCTATTTTGTAACTGTACACCTTTGGTGAGTTCAAAGGAAGGGTTGTACTTTCACAATGAAGAGGACAGTGTGTTAAATTGTAACCTTTTTTTCTTCTTCTTGTCTTTCTTCTGTGTACTTTCACGCCTGGGCAGCCACAGCAAGGCATGTGCTTGTGCAGACATTTTGTGTCTCTGTGTATACTCATGGATGCCCGTTGCGTGCTTAAACTTGGCATTTTGTGGCTTGTTCCTTCGAGGAGCAGCGAAACTTGAGAGGCCCAAAATACCATGTGGTAATTGGACTGGCTTTATCATCAGTCTCATCAATTAATGTGCAATTTTCTATTTAATCACTAACACGCTCATTGCATTTGCAATTAAAATGAGGGCTGATAACAGAGAAGATGTCTTTCAGCTGATACCAGCTGGAATGAGAACATAAACCAGAAGATGCAATCAGTACACCAAATGACTCGCTGAGGCACGTGCGTGGCACACTGACAAGTGTGAAGACACACAGTGATGCTCATCTGATGCTGAGCTCAGGCCCACACACATCCATACTGTCATACACGAGGAGAACACCAAGACCAATGTAGAAACACAGATTTTCAACTAAAACTTCAAATTAGAAGCTCAACAACCATTTATCATCAAGATGTTGGCA
Source organism: Fundulus heteroclitus (assembly GCF_011125445.2). Taxonomy (NCBI): domain Eukaryota; kingdom Metazoa; phylum Chordata; class Actinopteri; order Cyprinodontiformes; family Fundulidae; genus Fundulus; species Fundulus heteroclitus. Next base: position 38,118,376 of record NC_046371.1, read on the forward strand.
GCGATACTTGGTTTGGATGAAGAGCCATCTCAGTTCTATTGTTCTCCATACAGACATATCCAAACCCGACTCTCTTAGTCGCGCTGAGCTGTTGTCTGTTATTGTGCAGATTCAGAGGGTAAAGAAGAACTGTTAATGTAGAGCAAACGTAAAACACATTATTTTTCAGGTCCTCTGGGCATAACACAGAGATTTAAGCAGGACTAATCTCACTGTTCTGGGATCAACTTCTTTTATGATTCTTACTGAGTGCATCATTCTGTCCTGCATGGTATTTTTCTGCAATCTGCATTTTTCACACAACAATTAAAATAAATTAAAAATAAATATTTTTAATTTATTTTCATTTTTCATTTATTTATAGTATGAGCAGTGCTAGGCTTGTCAGCACATTTTAATTAAATTCATATTCTCTTGACTGAATGTAATGTTGGTGTAATCTGGAATTAGTCATTTTAATGTTAGTCTAGTTTTAATTGATTAAGTCCTTTTAAACTTAGTCATGTTAAATGTGACGTCACAGAGGGATGGTATTTTAGGGTCCTTTAGGGCATCATACAAAAATAGAAAAAACTAAAAAACTAAATTAAAGCCGTTACATGTAGAGGGAAAAAGTATCCTGAGATGGAACATAATTATTAATTAATCAGACGTTTTGGTGCATTGTGACTGACCTAACATGAAGCATTTCCTCAGTATCAGTATCAGTCAACCTGAGTGCGCCAGGCTGCTGTAATTGTTGCCTGCCTTTCACAAAAAAACAGGTTTTCTTGTGCCATAAAATGTCTATTTTAAAAAGAAATAATTTTAGGAGCTCCTGTGCTTTTGAGAAGAAATGCATTTTATGGTCAGTCTGTTTAGATATAGATTTAATTTCTGATGTTGGTTGAGAACAGTGTTGCATATGCAGGTGCATGTTTTAAGCAGGCCTAACACATAGGTTATGTTGCGCTCCGGGTTGGATGACCCGTGGTGCCTGCTATCGGAGGGAGTGGTAGGGGGTCTGTTGGTATGACAGTGTGTGTAATGTTCCCCCGAACCAATTAGCTCCATCAGTGGGGGTAGGGCCACTGGTTACAGCAGAGTTCCACAGGGTACTGTCCTCAACCCTGTGGGGTCCCAAAGAGCCCTAATTATCCGTCATGACTTGCTTGGTTAAAGTGCAACAACAGCAGCAGCCAACTGGTAGAGTTGACTATCACATACTGTGGCTCCACCATGGAGCGGAGTCAAAGCCAGCTCTCATTAGTACACAGGCCTGGCTGCCTGTAATTGGGAAACAAATACTTGGGTTTGTTTGTGGTGTCATTAGAAGCCTGCTGCTCCAGCTCAGTATTTGCTGAATATTTGTGGAAAAGGCTTTGTGACTGAAGATATTCTACTTTGTTTTCTTTCTGCTTGGCTGCATTCGTCGATCACTCTGTAATAATAATGCATCATCCTGACTTGTCTGTTAGTTCCATGCAAAACCATGCAGAGGTAGATTAAGAGGAGAAAAGGAAAATAAATTAGTCTTGATCAGAGAAGAAGACTGACATGCTATGTTCGTGTCTCATTGATTATTTAGTCATAGCATCACCTAGTGGCTGATAGTGTAACAGAATTTAGAACCACCTTTCAAACTGGATCCTGGTTTGATGTTCGCTTTCCCTTCTGTGCATCTCCCAGTCTCCATGTGACGCTGCCCCATGATGCAACATGAGTCCCCAGCACCTGCAGTGACGATGATGGCCACCCAGAGCGTTCCTCCTCCAACGTACCAGGAAAGCCAACAGGTGAGAGCAGCAGCCTGTCCGCAGACAAATGCCCAAATATTGTATCATACATCATTTTATGCTTCATTCTAAAATGTATGCAAGAGTGTCAAAAATATATTTAAAAGAGAGGTGCAATTACTCTGAGATCAAGAAGCATTCAAATTAAAGGCATGGTTTTGACTTTGAGAGTTTATAAGAAGTTAGTGAGGGTTTAACAATAAAATATTGCTAAAATCTCACCTCATAAACCCATTAAATGTGATTTTAGCAATATCTTTGGGAAGACTGGGATTCCCTGTGCCTTTGACAAATAAAGAGCCCATGAATCAAAAACTGTAATTTAAAGGGGCCTTGTCACGTATTTTGACCATAAAAAGAAAATACAAAAATCCATATTTTCATCTTCAAATAAAACAATATATGAAAGCATTCATCCTGATAGTGTGTAAAGAATTCTGAAAAGAATTTTGTACTGTAGACATAAACATTGTTGTCCCATCCGCCGGCAGTACCGGTAATAGAAAGCAAGATGGAGAGAAATGACGCAGCTACTATAGGAGCCAGTAGACCTCGCTGCTATGCCAGGCAGTAATGAGACAGCTTAGCAATACTGAAGACCAACTTCATCTCCAGGTTTATGGTCCTCTACGCTTTCTTTTTGCAACTCTGTTAGGTGTGGTTGACTTGCTTGGCTATCTATCTATCTATCTATCTATCTATCTATCTATCTATCTATCTATCTAATCTAATCTAATCTAGACACCTTGTTGAGTGCTATATTGGAAGTGGCTTAGTGGAGTGATTCGGATAATCTGCCCTATTCATGTGCTGCTTGGTTTTGTACCAAACGATGTGGGTGCCATTGCTTCTCCTTGTTTACTCATTGCACCCATGTGCAGTATTGTTATTTCAGTCACATGCTCTTCTTTTGGTAAATATTAACAAAGGTGCTTTGTTTAATTCAATTGAAAAACCTTTGTATCCAACCAGAGAGAGCTATCGGCATAGAAGTTCGTAAAGTCAGAGTACCTGACTAGGCCCCTTTAAATAACTTGTACTCAGTGTAGCATATCCCACTTCATCCCATATTACTGCTGCATTGAAAACATGTTTTTTTCTACAGAATGTATTTGACATGAGTAATTATTATAGATTTCTGACAACCAGTCTTCTGTAATGTCTATGTTAATTACCATCTTACACAGACAGGGCATATAAGAGTTTATATTATGTTGTTTGCGTGACCCAGTATCAAATTTTTAAGACTGAAGTTGTCTTGGCAGAAATTTGCTTTGGTCTGGGTCTGGTTCTGACCAACCATAAGGTTACGGAGCAGTCCAAAATGGTAATGGAATCGACTACTGCTGGTGGTATAATAACCTCTCAACAGAACCATTCCTCTTAAAATATTACTATTGAGTTTTAGGAAATTGAACTTTACCTCTTTACACTGGTAAGTGGTCTGATAAGAGTTCTTACATCCATGGTTGTCAAAAGAACCTAAGCCCATGCAAAAAACCCTGACAGATCATCTTGGATGCACTTGATCCAGGCTGTATGCACACCAGAGAACTTGCCTTACTTTTAAAATTCAAAATGTTTGCTCTTATACTTGATCACCTTGGTTCAATATGACAGTTGCCTTCCTAAAGCCTAGGTTGTTTAGGTTATGCTGGCTTTTCTGGATCTTGTGGAAGAAAGCTTACACCAAACATTAATTTCAACACATGTTAAGGGAAAAGCTGTAAAATAAAATGAATTATTTCTTACAAACTCAGTCAGGATAGGTTTGAACACAATTAAAATAAATAAAACTGATCAAGGTATTATTACAGAAATCTAATGACAACAGATGGATTCTCTTTAAAGTTTCTTGCAGTCTCAGTTTGTCTCAGTGAATAGGTAATTTTTATAACCTGTTGTCCAGCTAGCACGTTTGCTTATGGAACAATTCGGATCCAGATCTACACATCGCAGCAGTTTTGGTGTTACTAGTGTTTACCAGAGCCTAAAGACTAAAATGTCTTGTAGAAAATGGTTTTAGTACAATCTCACTATCGCAAAACTAAAGTCTAAATAATGTTCCAACATCACCTTCCTACGCAAACAGTAGAATTCACAGTTGGACCTCAACTATGCCAGGTTTTTGGAAACATTGGGAAAATTTGTGACAAGAACATCATAACTTAGAGGACTGCATATATTTAACCTAGAATACATAATTATAAATCCCTCTGACCAATCATCATACTCCCCACATGGTAAACAATGATATGAACTCAAAATGACCTGCCAAAAACAAAAACTAAATAAAAGCAGTTGACACATTATGATAGAGCACCCTGATGCGTCAAGCAGACCCTCAGAGCCAGGAGCTGAGTCGTCAGGCTGACCCTCAGTGGTCAAACCTGAGGCGTCCAGCGTCCAGCAGCGTCTGTGCTGTGCAGAGGAGGAGAGGTGTGACAGACCCTCAGATTGAGGTAGAGACCCTCTTTGACTGGCAGAATTGAAGCAAGCTTGAGCTGTGGCTGATGAGAAGGTGGGTCTTTATATTCCACCACTGCTGCTTAATGATAGGTTGATTTTTTGGGTAGGCCTGTAAAAACACCATTGCAGTAATAAATGCAACTAAAGATACATGGATGAGTTTCTCTAGATCTCGTTGGGACATTAGTCCTTTAATCCTGGATATGTTCTTCAGGTGATAGAAGGCTGACTTTGTGACTGTCTTTATGTGTCCTTGAAGGTTCAGGTCTGAGTCCATCACTACGCCCAGATTTGGGGCCTGATCACTAGTTTGTAGTTTTAAGAACTGAAGCTGCATGTCGACTCTAGTTTGTTCCTTGTTCCAAAGATAATACCTTCAGTTTCATTTGTGTTCAGCTGGAGAAAGTTTTGGCACATCCATGCATTGATTTGTTCTACGTATCCATTCAGGTTCAGAATCACCTGGTCACACGTGATAGAGCTGTGTATCATCTGCGTAGTTATGGTAACTAATTTTGTTTCTTGTCATAACCTCAGCTCGTGGGAGCATATAGATGTTGACTAGAAGGGTTCTGGAACAAACAGCTGTTTGCAAGAATGAACACTTTTAACTTTGCACTTGAGCACTTGAACTTGTATATTTAGCACTTTAGATAGCATGCAGCACTTTAAGGAAGCATATTTGCACATTTCAGAAATTATTGCACACAGCTGATTGTATCAGTGTTTGATTCTTTCCTGTTTCCTGCTTTTAGGTCCAGTGGCACTGCAGCACTTTAATAGAGTAGTTGGGCCCTGGAGAAGAAGGGTGACAGGAATTAGAATATCAACAAAGTCAATGTCTGTGCAATATTGCCATTTTGTCCTTAGTGTTGTTTTATTGCATCTGAAAGTGTTTTAGTGAAATATGTTTTGTTTGTACTTACCTTGTCCTTGTGTCCAGGTCCATCACCTAAAAGAGGCCTAGGCAGAAACAAGTGCCTTAAGAAGGTTCTGGGCTGGACCAAGGCATAATTAAATTCATAGGGGAGCTAAGTTTGGCTTTTAGTGGTTTGTGAGGTTTCTATTTACCTTTGGTGTTTGGTTTAGGGTTTTATGTTGAGAGCTTGGGGTTTTACATGGTTTATGGTTGGTGCTGTGGTTTATGGAGGGGTTTAGATAGTTTTAGGTATTAATCTTAATATGTACACCCCTGGGAGAGTTTTAATGGTTTTAACCAGTTAGTGAGACAGTATTTAAGGCGCCTGTTTCATCACTTGCTGCTCTGCTGCTGGAGAAGACACATTGCTTCCCCAACCTCCATTGTGCTTGTAAATAGGTATTATAAAAAAATTGTAGACCATGACAGTTTCTGTCTTTGCATCCCTCCTTCCACGCACTCCAACTTCTAAAGGCCAGCCAGGTGACAGGTTCCCAGGATGGAACCTTGGGGTACACACGTGACTTTTGTCCGCTCTAATGAGAAGTTACCTATTGACACAAAGAAGTTCCTGCTCTTTTGGGAGGATTTGAACCAGTTGAGTTCTGTACCAGAGAGTCCGACCCAGCTCTCCACTAGCTTTAATAATAGAGGTGAGAGCTTGCTTACTCTCTACAGAAGAGGATGGATTGGGTTTGTTTAAACTCTGAGGAACAGGCTTAAGACATAGGTGTGAGACAGATGTCTGGAAGGTGATTGGAATAATAAAAGCTAATTCTTCAGTTTCACCTCATCATCCACTAAATGGTAACTGCAAAACCTGGTGAAAGGTGTTCCAACTGGAAAATGATCTCAAACACTGAAATAAACAAAGGAGTGAAATCTAAATGTTCTGGAATGGCTCTGACTTCAACCTTACTTCAATTATTGATGGGTACAAAAACCATGAAGTTTCTCAGCAGGCTGCTAAGGAATATTTAACCGAATGTTTGTGTGTGAATAATGTTATTGCTGTCGGGTTTGAGAAGTCTTTGCTAAATTGAACCTTTTGCACAAAATATAAAATTGTATTTAGGATAATAACAGCTGAAATCCACCATTAAAGATTAACATTAATTAATGAGTTTTAGTCTATGATAAGTAGATGGAAACATTTGACCAGAAATATAAAATACTTAAATAAGCTTATTGAAATGATGGAGTTGGCTACTGTAGAAAAGTAAAATCTTAGAACAAATCACTGCCATAAAGCAGACACACATCCAGAACATCTGTGCTGATTGTCCAGTGGCTGCATCTTCTTCCGATCACCTATCCTTCCTTCTGCACGACATCCTGCTGTCTCCCTGAGGATTAGTACCAGGGGAGAGGTCCAGAGCAGCAGTGTAGGCACTCAAGGAATGCAAATGAGAACTAGTTAAGTGTGAAGAAGCTAATTTATTTCCCATTTGTTGTTGGGATTAAGACTTGAAGCTTCCTTTTACCTCACCCTGACTCAAAAGGGGGGATGGGATATGTTAGAACCATTTCCATGGAGTTAGAGGAAAGTAGGGTGTAGAAAAATGAAGACCAAGGACTGAGTTTGCAAAACATGTCATTGTCTTACCAAGCTCAGAAAAAGAACAAGGGAAGTAATTCTTACATTATTAATGCTGAATGAAGAATTACAACACCAAAAGGTTAAAACATGTCTTAGTCTGTTTAAGTAATTCTGTTTGGTTGACTGCCAGTCTCTTCCAGTAATCCCACCATGACATTAAAATGGAAATGACTGCAGTGTAATGAAACCTTGGTTGAAATATCCATGCTGCCTAAGGATGAAGAAATGTGAGCTTCAGCCCTTGACAAAATGTACAGTTTTTTTCTGAGGGAGTCTCTTTTTTCAAAATGGGATCAAATCACATTATAAAAGATTGAATCTGAAATTTTTTTATTGAAAAAAATATCAGTTGACAGTTCCAAGCAGACCAAGTCAATACTCAGAGATTACAGAATTAGCATGAACATCAAACTAAAGAGAAACTTTTAACAGTAATCAAACTGTATGCATATGGGAACAAAGTGGGGACAGCCCTGTCTGGTGCAGTAGAGATAAAATCAGGTAACAAGTCATGTATTTCATGTATAGGAAGAATATAAAAATAAAAACGAGTGTCTCTAATTCACAACAGAAGTCAAACAGTACTTGTTAGAGGAGCAGTCCCTGAAAAAGTTACTTCTCGTCAGCAGTGATGTCCTTCAGTCGGTGTCTGTTCAGTCTCCATGCTAACCGATAGTTGTGTTTGCTAAAGGTTGGTGACAGTCTACATGATCACACAGCACCAGGATGCCACAGCAGATCCACTGCCTGTTGTGTCCATGGAGGGAAGTTATCTGCCTGCCAACTAGTATGTCTAGCTGGACTCAGACATGTTGCTTGGGTGTGTACACACGTTGTGTGTCATTTGCAGCTGTAAATTGTCCATCCGGTTATCAAAGGGATGAACATCAGTGGAAGAAATCTGTGGTGTCATCGTTTGCTTTTCAGGTCAGCTGTAAGCCGTGGCTGGCTCTTGGTTCTGAAGCCCAACCTCAGTCTCAAAGCACACTAGTCTTTATTACGCCTGTTTGTCCAGCCTGGCTGCTTCTCCACAACAAGACATTCGTGTATATAGTGTGCATATGTATATAATGCATTTTCCTTTGTCAGATAGTAAGATGGTGGTACTTTGGTCCAGGCTAAGACATGTTATGGCTTGCCTTTCCTGTGGTTTGAGGTTAGAAGGAGGTGGTTTGTCATTGGAGAGGGTAGCTGGTATTTTCATCCTGAGTTGTTCTGCCTTTTTTTTCTGTTCAGATTGTCGTTTCTGATGGCAGATAAAGTGGCAGTGATGAGTTCCACAATGAATATTTCTTGTGGAGAAATGGCAGAATTCAGGCCTTTACCCAGTATATCCATGGCTGGCTTCGTCAGCGACCTGCTGGACATTGGTATTGGTGGCCCTCTCTTGTTGTATACTAGTACCTTGTGCAATTGCTGCTTTCTGTTGTAATTTTTGTAATTTAGGTTTTTGTCTTTCTTTTGTTTTCTGGTGTTGTGAAAGCTGGACCTTTTCAACAAAGCTGAAAATTTCTTCTGTCAGGGTTTCAGGGAGAAGATACATCCACTTAGTGGACAACAACATCAAGTTTACTAGAGAGGATGCCATCAACAATACGTTACCTTAACTGGACTGCTTTGTGGGCATGGAAAGAGATGGACGCTTCAACATTGAAGTGTACAGGAAACCTACTCACACAGACCAATAACTTCTTTTTGATTCTCACCATCCACTAGAACACAAACTTTCTGTCATCAGAACCTTACACCATCGAGCCGAGCATGTCCCCACTAGGACAGAAGGGAAGAACAAGGAACAGAGACACGTCAGAGATGCTCTCCAAACCCTAACTGGGCCTTTGTCAAATCAGCAAGGAAATCCAAAAGACACGCCACAGAACAGAATGAATGAAGAACAAGAGCAAAAACATTGTCATCCCGTATGTTTCTGGAGTCTCTGAAAAACTCAGGAGGATCCCAGTAAACCCAACATGACCCTCAGACAGAGGCTGGTCCATCCTAAGGACACCTTGATCAGGGCGGTCTCTGTACTGTGGTGAGGAAACCATACTGGAAAACGTCAAAGCGGCTGGTCGTTGTTAAGAAGGTGTTTAATTGTTGAAATACAGCTTTTTCAATATTCTTACTGATAAAGGGGAGGTTTGAGATGGGCCTGTAGTTCTGGAGTAGAAGTTTGTCTAAATTGTTCTTTTTCAGCAGTGGTTTGATAATTGCTGTTTTTAGGGACTGGAGGAAAACACCTGACAGAAGGGACGTGTTTATTATCTGAGTCAACTCAGACGCTATGACAGGCAAAACTTTCTTAAAGAAAGCTGTGCGTAGAACATCAAGGCAGCAGGAGGATGAATTTAGCTGGTGAACAATTATCTCTAAGCTTTTGTCAAGGTCGGTTCTAGTTGGAGTCAGCTTTGGTTCTGAACTTGATGTGGATGTACAGACTGGTCCTCTAATCTTATTAATGTCCGTGGTCATTGGAGCACTCAGGGCAGTAACCCCAACTCTGGAGAAGTGTCTCCAACAGATTCCTGGAGAAACATCAGACAGAAGAACGCAATCTTAGGAACAGCTAAGATCCTCAGAAGAACATTGAAGCAAGCTCAAGTGCAAGCCATCATAGTTGCTTCCAATTTAAGCCTGTTTGTAATCTGAAAACTGTTAACTTATTGCTTCAAACTGGTGAAATGGCTTGCTTCTGACCAATAATAATAATGATAATAATAATAGCTTTTCATAAAATATCTCTTCATCATGGCATCTGTGGTACTAGGAAGGAACGGATGCAGACCAGTGACAGGGACATGAGTTACATTCCCTGATGGGATTTAAAAAAAGGTTAAAGAATGGTTTCAGTCGTAAACAATAAGTTTGATATGTTGACTTGGTGTCCACATTTTCCAAAATGCAATCCGTTTGCCCAGCACATCTGTGAGATGTGCTGGGCAAACAAATTTGGTCCATGGAGGCCCCTCCCTCCTTCAACTTCCACGAATTAAAGGAGGTACCGCAAATATATTCCAAGGATTAAAGGAAGTATGTCTATCACATTTAAAGGATTAAAGGAAGTACTGCTAACATATTCAAAGGATTAAAGAAAGTACTTCTATCACATTTAAAGGATTAAAGGAAGTACTACTAACAATTTCTTGTAAGGCGCACCTCGCCTTTTCAATTCTGTGGTGTCGTTAACTATCTATCTTATCTATCATCAGGAGGAGGCGGTTAGATAAGCTCCCCAGGACGGCCAGTTCTGTCCTAGAATGCCTCCTCAGTGCATAGCAGGTGGTGGGAGATAAAATGTATCTGGCAAAGATGATATCACTGTTGAAAAGTGTTTCCCACCTCGTGCATGAAGGTGTTGCAGAGCAGGAGAGCTTCTTCAGTGGCAGACTGCTGCATCCAGGGTACACAAAGTAGCAGTATTACAGATACTTCCCCCAACAGCTGTTAAGCTGCAGAACCATCATTGCTCCTAATAAGTGTTTACATCCCTGCTGCCATTTGAACAGTTTTACTAATTACCTTTATTACTCTAAAACAGTTTGCTACAGTTTTTATATCCACCAACATACATACATACATACATACAAACTTATATTCTGTTATTTTTTATTATCCTCCTCAGTTGCACGTTTGTTTGAGTCTGAGTATATTGTTTTATTAAATATACATTATATATTTCTCATGTTGCAAATAGCCCTTGCCGTACACTATCTATTTTTCTGTATTGTATTGCATTTTATATATATATTTTTTTTTACCTTTGTGTATCTGAATGCTTCCATTTGCCTGCCACTTTGCTGCCGGTACACTGGAGTTTCTCCACTGAGGGACAATAAAGGATATTTCTATTCTATTTTAACATCTTGGTGCCACATACCAATGCACACCTTCAGGGGTCTAATACAGTCCGCAGCTCAGACTTCGCTGTGAAGCAGAGACTAACACACGATTAAGCTGTAATGTTATGCCTTAAGATGTTCAGTGCTGTCATTTACTGAATGGAAGCAGAATATTATTTTCCAGCTTTGACACTGACTGATCACTGCTAAATACCTTTGTGAGAATATTAGGTGAAAATAATTACGTCTTCTTTTCTTTTGTTGCTAGATGACGGGCACAAGTCAGCAGAACTCCAAGACCCCACAGGTCCATATCCCAGCAGCCTCTGCAGCAGGAAATAACTCTGTCAGTGTGACTCTTGACCCCCAGGCCCAGCTTGAGTCGGACAAGAGAGCTGTTTACAGGTGGGTTCAGTCAGTAAAAGAAATAAAATAAAAGCTTTTACCGGAAGGGCATTCCTTATTGTAGAACTTGAACTCCTTATTGTAGAACTTGAACTAGAACTCTCCTGGAATTACTCGTTATACTTCTAAATTATGAGCTATCAAATGTCTGTCTAGTGTTCTGTTAGTTTGATAAAACTGACGTTAAACTGCTTGAGGAGCTTCTCATTGTAAATGCCAGAGAACATGGTTATTTTTCGATGTTCTGGGAGTACGAGCAGACTATGACATAAACACATTTCAAGCTATACCCAAAAGTTTGCTTTCTCTAATTTTCTACTGGTGTCCTTCATAAGCTAAACAGTACGTTTAGTGAATGCTTTCACTCATCAAAGGAGGCCCAGTTCCTCATGAATCCATACTCTGACTTTAAAAGGAAAGCATTTGGAGAAGGAGTTCTAAGTATTTGACTGGACTGATAATTCCAGAGAGAGCTAAAAGAAGCTCACATTCCTAAACTCTAGACATAATCTATGCCTTTTCATTCGTTAAACAGAATTTGTCTAAGGTTTTAAAAATATTTAAACATTCAACATTGTAAAATTAATTTATTTCTTTTTCACGCCAACAGTCATTTTCAAAGGTAAGGATTACTCTCTAGATCATAGAGGTCTTAAGATTAATTTGATACATTCTAGCTATGGAACAGTAACAGTATAGGGACAAATGAAATAATATATACTTTATATATTTATATTTCATCATGTCTTAAAATAATTTATACTAATTTTTTTCAAAGGTTTTGTTTTTGCCAACAATTTTTTTTTCATGTTTTGCTGCCTCACAACCTGTAATGAAAATGGAATCTATGAGAGTTTTCATCATTTTATTTACATAGCATGCCTACAACTTTGAAGATGTGTATTTGCTTTATTGTGAAGCAAACAAATAAAACATTCCAATGAGTTCCCAACTTTTCCCTCAATGCTAATATCAGATGTGTTGCCTGGAAGCCTCCAATTAACATCTAAATACCAGTTTATTTCTAGAACATCAGCTTTGCCACAGATTCTCAGGTGCATTAAGGACTAAGGTTTGACTCTAGCAGTCTAGCAGAGCTTTATGCTTTGAGCTGGCTGTAGGTTTTGGGTCCATGCCCTACTGGAAGGTGAACCTCCATCTCAGTATTTTAAACCCACTAACATCTTTTCTTTTAGGGATATCAAGTATTTACCTCCATCCACTGCCTCCACAGCTCTGACTAGCTTCTTTGTTTCTACCGAATGAAATATTTCTCACAGTATGATGCTGCCAGCAATTTTTCCACCGTACATGGTCAGGGTTTCCGCCACTGTATCGTAGGTCTGGTGGGCCACCAGGCTTTAAATTGTTCTTCCGGCAGCAACGCACAGGCGCTCCGTTTCCTCCCTGCAACCACTCACCTGACTCAAGCTGCTGGAAGTGGTAAAGTCTGCTGACATGTGGACAACAGCCAGAAGAAAACATGAAACCCTCTTTATAGACAAGATAAACAGAAAAGCGTTGTTCTGAGAAACTTTCCCAGGCAGGCCGACAGACAAGAAAAACAAAATGCTGAACGTTGCTACATGCTAAACTAACAGTAAAACATGGATGCTCCTGTATCTGCAACAGTGTAGCAGTAAACCTCCCAAACAGCACAAGCTAATGCTAGCTGTTGTTAGCTTGCGGAGCCCAAGGATAATGTTCTGTGAGTCTGAACTCCCCCTTCGAGATGTGCAGTGCTGCACCTCACAACACTCTATTAAGATGCAACAAAACAACAAATCAGGTAACATTTTTTATATACCAGTGAGCTAAAGGCTGGATTTGGAAAAAAACGGATTATATGAAGTTGTAGCAATTATGTCTGGTTGAAGTGGATGGGGTGGAGGAGACTCACTTGTGGTCTGCAACTGTGTCTTCATAGTTTCGAACAAGGTAAACCCCTGCTCTGTATTGGTTGAAACTTTGCAGAAATTTGATGGAAAAGTCAAGAGTCAGACAGGAAGAGGGACAAAATACATCCACTTTGGGGAAAATACTCAATAAAACCTCTGAACCGCAAGTTAAAGGTTACATTTTTGGCTTCCAAACTTCCACACTACTACTAAGTTAAGTATTGACCTTTAGCAGGTTTTCTGAGGGAAGTGCTGATGGTGTTTCAGATATAAGTGAAAAGGGCAGATTTTATTTCAAATTTTTGTCTTCTCTAACCAAATGTATTATGGATATTATGGATTTATTTTAATGATAGATTTAATGATGCTTTCCTTGCCATCCTGTCAGTTTAGGTGGACTTCCAGGTCTTGGTAGGTCTGCAGTTGTTCCATCCACTCTCTGTGTTCAGATGATGGATTGAACAGAGCTTTGCCAGATGTAAAAGTTTGAGATATTACTTTAGAACCTAACGCTGCTTTAAAGTTGTTCTCAAGTTTCTCCCTGACCTGTCTGCTGTGTTCCTTGGTCTTCACGATGCTGTTAGTTCAGCAGTGTTCGCCAACAAGCCTTTGAAGTCTTCGTAGAACAGTTGGATTTATACTAAGATTACATTACACAACACACAGGTGAACTCTAATCACTGGTTATTTATGAATACAGCTAGTTTCACTAGATTTGATTTCTATCAGAAAGAGGGTGTTGCATACAAACCCCACACCACATATTTCAGCTTTGTATTTGTGAAAAAATAGAATATCCTGCATCATTATCCTTCAACTTTGTAGTCGTGCACTACTCTTCATTGGGCTAACCCATAAACCCAAAATAAAATACAGTGACGTTTATAACTATAATGTAAACAGGTGGTGTGATTATTGTACAAAGCACTGTATGTTAGCATATATGGCAACTCTTAACTGGCTTATTGACGGAGTGTTTCTGCATGGTTTTCTCCGGTTTATATCTATGTGTTGATAGACTGGTTTATTCTACACAGTGTACTGTGTAGAATAAACCAGTCTATATAGTCTCTAATGTACAGATTATACAGATTGGTCAAAAATTTCCTATATAAGGAAACCAGTTGATTGCACCAAAGTCCCGACAAGCAGCATTCACTCCTGGAGAAGCGTAGAGCCACAGAGAGAGTCGTCTGCATTGTCCATGGCTTTGCAGCAATCCCTTATACTGAGCAAGCATGAAACGACAGTGGAAAGAAAAACTCCCCATTAGCGGGAAGGAAAAACCTTGACACAACAAGAGAGACAAAAAAGCACAGAAGCACACATTGATCCAGTAATCTGTTCTACATTAGATGGTAGTAGCAGGTGATCTGTCTTTCCTGGATGATGTCACAGTTAACAGAACGCCAGACCAGGTGTGCCTACTATGAAGAAAAAAGAGAGAGAGCAAAAAGTTAAAAGCTGAAATGACGACAAGCAATGCAAAACTGGAGAAGAGTAGAACTTAGTAGAGTGAGAAAAATAGAAAAATAGACCCTGATGTCTTCCAGCAGCCTAAACCTATAGCAGCATAACTATAGAGGTAGCTCAGGGTAACATGAGCCACTCTAACTATAAGCTTTGTCACACCGGAAAGTTTTAAGATTAGTCTCAAATGTAGACGGGGTGTCTGCCTCACGGACCAAAACTGGGAGTTGGTTCTACAGGAGAGGAGCCTGATAGCTAAAGGATCTGCCTCCCATTCTACTTTTAGAGACTCTAGGAACCACCAGCAGACCTGCAGTCTGAGAGCGAAGTGCTCTGTTAGGAACATACGGGGTAATCAGAGCTCTGATATATGATGGAGCTTGATTATTAAGGGCTTTATACGTTAGAAGAAGAATTTTAAATTCTATTCTTGATTTAACAGGAAGCCAATGAAGGGAAGCTAAAATTGGAGAAATATGATCCCTCTTGTTGATTTTCATCAGAACTCTTGCTGCAGCATTTTGGATCAGCTGAAGACTTTGAAAAGCATTTTGCAGTAAAGTAACGAGAATTGGTCCAAGGACTGAACCCTGTGGTACTCCACAAGTGACCCTAGAGTTTGAAGAAGATTTATTATTAACATGAACAAACTGGAATCTGTCCGACAGATAAGATTTAAACCAGCCTAATGCTTTTCCCTTAATCCCTACAGTATGCTCAAGTCTTTGTAGGAGAATATTGTGATCAACTGTATCAAATGCAGCACTGAGATCTAACAGGACAAGTATAGACACAAGTCCATTATCTGAGGCCATGAGAATATCATTGGTGACCTTCACCAGAGCTGTTTCAGTGCTATGATGAGCTCTAAAGCCTGACTGAAACTCCTCAAGTAGGTCATTACTTTGTAAATGTTCACAAAGTTGATTTGCAACTACTTTCTCAAGAATTCTAGATAAGAAAAGAAGATTAGATATAGGTCTGTAGTTTACTAACTCATCTTGATCAAGAGATGGTTTCTTAAGTAAAGGTTTAATAACAGCTACTTTAAAAGCCTGTGGTACATATCCATTTACCAAGGATAGATTAATCATGTCTAAAATAGGACCACTGATCAGAGGGAATACCTCCTTAAACAACTTGGTTGGGATTGGGTCTAACATACAGGTAGTAGGTTTAGATGAGGCTAAAATTTTAGATAGCTCAGAAAGCTCTACTGCTTTTAAACAGTTCAGACACTGCGCAGGTTCTAAGGATTCCTCCAATGCTGCCTCACTTACTGAGGATGAGGTAATCATGTTTGGGAAGATGCCAATTATTTTATTTTTAATGACATCAATTTTATTTATGAAGAATCCCATAAAATTGTTACTGCTAAGAGCTAAGGGAATGGATGGATCAACAGAGCTGTGGCTCTGGGTAAGTTTGGCAACTGTACTGAAGAGAAATCTAGGATTATTTTTGTTCTCTTCAATTAATGATGAAAAATATGCTGCTCTAACTCTGCGAAGGGTCTTGTTATACAACAATAGACTGTCCCTCCAGATTAAGTAGAATTCCTCCTGGTGTGTAGAACGCCATTTTCTCTCCAATTTCCTAACATTGTGCTTCAAGGAACGCAGCTCTGAATTAAACCAAGGAGCCAGCTTCCTGTGAATAATCACCTTCTTTT
Source organism: Fundulus heteroclitus (assembly GCF_011125445.2). Lineage (NCBI taxonomy): Eukaryota > Metazoa > Chordata > Actinopteri > Cyprinodontiformes > Fundulidae > Fundulus > Fundulus heteroclitus. The sequence continues at coordinate 38,134,423 of NC_046371.1, forward strand.
TCAAGGAGCTACATTGTCTAATGCAGAACGCAATGAGGAAGTGACACTGTCAACAAAGACATCTATTTGTGAATTGGAAGAAACAACATTGCTGCTATCTGCAGGGCATTTCTGCAATACTGACGATATTAAGAGGGGGACAGACTCTTTAAAGTTTGATGCAGCATTATCCAATAAAGATCTACGATAATGGAACGCTCTTTTGGGGGTGGAGAACATAGTTAGATTACACTCAAAGGTTAAATATTATGCTAAAGTCACTATGGCCTCACACCACTCTAACTTGTCTAGGATAGACTGTCTCTGTTTTGTTTCACAGCAAGGCCACTGTCAAGTATTAGGGGAGCTGGGATACAGAAGTGAGACAGAAACAGGGCAGACAGGCTGGCAGCCGGACCGGGGGGTGCGATTACTTTTCATCTATGTGATCTCTGCTCTGCTTCTCAGTGAAAGTGCTGGAACTTCATCACTCCACTGTTTCCTTATTCAATAACTCTAGGAAGTCAGTTATTGTTTAGAAATCCTACCACATAGAGTCAGCTCAAGTAGTGTCCTCCTCTTATCTTGAACCAGATTGGACAGGTGCAGATATGGACAAATTCTGGATAAATTAACAGTTTAAAGCTTCCTCAAATCCTGTAAATCACATCATAATGTTTTTCAGTATATTAGTAGCCTATGCACCACAAGGAAACTAGGCTTGCAAAAAAAGTCACCAGGTCCTGAACACCTGCTGATGTAATAAAAAAAATTACTTGCCACAACCAAAAAAGAAAGAAATTTTAGGTTACATTTGTTTCACCTTTAAATTGTATGAGCCCCAAAAATGGGTTATGCTTGGCTGAAAAAGAAAAACAGAAAATGGCTGCTGGGCGAGTCTCCAAACACAACCCCCTCCTTCTGCTTTCAGCTCATAACTACAATATTGATGTACCTTCATAATGAGATTGCATTACCTATTTATGAAGTAAAATATTCAAATACGCAGACATTTCTAAAGCCCAGACTGAGTCCCCGGTAGAGTCAGCAAACAGCAAACCAACTGGATCTGTTGAGCTGTGTGAGAGTGAGGGCACCCCACCCGCTCTCTGCCATCCTGGAACTTACAGCCAGCAGTTTGCCATCTGTCTCAGCTCCTCGGGTACAGCCTGCAGGTATCCGCCACCGCCTTCTGAGGAGGTGTGAGCTTCCACGCTCTGACCTGAGGCGAGTCACTGCAAAGTCCTGAGCTCCTCCCCTGAGAGATGAGGCTCACTTTGATGTGAGCAGCCATGTTTGAAGCAGCTCCTGGTGGTGCCGGTGGAGTCAGCTTCTCATCCTCTTCCATATATGCATTTTAGGTGGCTGCTGTTCTCCTTCTGTAAACCACATCACGATGAAAACCTTATAACAACTACAAGAACAACATAAAAATTTAAAGCAATGATATTATGATTTTCTATTCTTTTGCTTGTCAGTAAATAAGTATTTTCTGGTACCTGAGAAACAAGTATATCACCAAAAATTATAAACAAGCAGATAAATAAATAAATAATTTAGATGTCAAATGGCCAATCTAAAGTAGTTCTAAAGTAGTTCTAAAATCTTAAATTTTTCTGTTTTAATTTCATGTGTTTGAGCACATGGAAACATTTAAATAAATACTTGTTTGTACCATTTCTACATTCTAACACCGTTATCTTACTATTAATTTCAAATTTGTTTTTCTCTGTATAGTTTTCTTTTCTATCTTAAAATGCTAATTATTGACTGAAATAAACACACAATCTCAATTCATATTTAGCAGACATTAAAATCTGTTGTTATGCGCTTTTGAGAGCAGAGATAAACAGTCTTACACAGCCTAGATTCCAGCAGAACATCTTATTACAGCACTTGAGCTAGCAATGAGTTCCCTGCTACCCAGGTATGACCTGCACATGCAGAAGATTTCTTGATTGTATGATTTTAACGAATTTTACTTTGTAAAGTGTTTTGAGATGACGTGTTGTGAATTGACCGGTCACACTGAGCCTGGTTCTGGTTTTGCTGGAGGTTCTCCTCCCTGTTAAAGGGGAATTTTCCTCTCCACTGTCGCTTCATGCATGCTCAGTATGAGGGATTGCTGCAAAGCCATCAACAATGCAGACGACTGTCCACCGTGGCTCTACGCTCTTTCAGGAGGAGTGAATGCTGCTTGGAGAGACTTGATGCAACCTGCTGGGTTTCCTTAGAGAGGAAACTTTTTGTCAAATTTGTATGATTTGATTGAATTTGACTTTTTAAATGCATTGAGATGACATATGTTGCGAATTGTCGCTGTATTAATAAAATTTCATTTCATTTTCCGTCAAGTACAGTCTGTAGTGTCTGCTTCCATCTCTACTATATAAAACATTGATTATTTCCAAGGTTCGTGTACAGTGCACGTTTTCTGCTGATTTTGGTGGCTGTGCTGCTGCGATTTATAGTGGAGCCTTACAGAATATCCAAATACCCTATTTCTCATCTGGACCACCTCAAAAGACTCTTAGGGAAAAAAAGATGAAATGTTCCCATACTTTAAACCCCCTTAGCCTTTGAAAACTTTAAAAAGCTTTAAAAAGCTTTTATAACCTACAGTGTCAAACCTGATGCAGATCCATCTCGATCAGGTTTTACACTGCAGCTCAGACAGAGCCCCCAATAACTTGAAACAAACATGACTGGTGTACACAGTTAAACATCTTTTTTTTTAATAATGAAATTATGTGTCACCGATGCATATTAATGTTAACTGAGTATTTGTAGTCCACTGGTCAACACAGCCAATGACCAGGGGCCAGGATAGTCATTGACAATAGCCGCAGTTCCACTGACCCTAATCGGCTAGGCCTGCCCACCCTAACTCCTCCCCACCTGCCTTAACTTTGTATAGTTTGTGTTTTGACCATCCCAGAAATGCCTGGAAGAGGGAAATGTCTCCTGGGGTGGCTTTAGCCCCCGTTTGCAACATTGACACTTTAAAGAAATCTGCGAGAAATGGTAAATGATGAAAAAATAATTATAAAAAAAACATTAATAAAAGAAAAAATATACAAATAATGTTTGTATAATTGTATATGCAAGGTTTTCTTGGATATTTTTAAGGATACAATTAGAGATGATAGGCTCACTCCAAATAATTTTGCCACTTGGTTTTGATAAACACCAGATTAAAGTTGTCTGTGTATCAGTTAACATGGCATACTTGGGCAGACAGCAAATGACCACCGTTAGAAGCTTCCAAGCACATGTGTGATGCCTGATTTTTGCCTGAAGCTCAAAACAAGAGTCAACAGCCGAATATGCTGTTTGTCATTGGCAGATAGCGCCCATATTCTCCCGAAAATGTGGCACCATTTAAGGGGAAATCAGTAGGGTTTCAAATGGAATGTGATTTATTGCATGGAAACTTTGTTAAAATAAAGAAAATAATTAACCAAACACAAATTTACTCAGTCTTCTTTCACACACGTGATTTTGCTGAGATGATTAAGATAGGAACCAAGATCATGACATCTGACATGAAAATAAGAACGGGTTGGGATTCATCTGAATAGCACTAAAGTGCCAGCAATGATGGAGCTAAAAGACAAGTAATAAAAGGATGAAGTAATGAATAATGAAAAGAGAAGGGGGGCAGTGCTGAGCCTTAAGGTGCTCATGTGGAGAGGTTATTGGTCATGGATCTATGTTTGTCACATGTTGACATCAAGGAAGAATTTCATGTCAGGCACAAATAAAACTAAGAGTGAAGAAACTGCCAGAATGCCATTGTTTACTGTGCTAAAGCCAACAAAAAAAGGTACAGTTGATGATAACCAATGAGCATGCTTGGACTCCTGCTGCCTTTGGGGTATTTTGCCACTGAAAGCACAGCTGTTGCTGCAGCATGATTAATCCTAAAGCCTCTCTGATTCTTATCTCAGGTACTTCCGTGAAAGAAAATTATATATATTTTTTAAATTCCTTTCTATAATTATGGCAGTAATCTTCCCATTATAGGAGGAAGTACAACTTTTGGCTTTTATCAGGATGTGATGAAAATCACTGATTCATACATAAATCATTTCAGTCTCTGCAGGCAAACAAATATATTATTGTCATATAGGTAAGTACTAACAGCAAACTGGTCCTGTCGAAAACTGTGGAAATTCTGATTCATCACCCAACTCTGAAATTCCACCTTGCAAATTGATATGGAATACACCAACAGCCCTCAGCAGAAGGAGGAAAGCAGGGGCCAGGATGAGTCCTGTGTTTACTAGAAAAAAGTGATATGTGAAAATGAGCTTACAGTTTTTTACACTCTGTTTAGCACCACTGTATAATTACTGCTTGATAGAAGTTGCTAATCTGCTAACCCATGGCAGCAACTCAGTACATCTAGGGATCCAGATGAGGAGAATTTCGGGCAGAGCATCAGAATCTGAAAATAGGTGATCTCAGTGACTGTGCATATGGCATTGTTGGCAGGGGCACAACGCTGCCCTCTAGAGTCTAGGAGAATACTGCTACTTCGGAGGAAAAGGTGCACGGAGCATAAATGCTGCAGACGTCATTTTGGTGTGGAACATACATGCGTTAAGCATAAACCAGCCTTAAGTACCAACCAAGCATGGTTTAAAGGTCCCATGACATCATTGTATAAACCATTTCAAGTAGATGATTTTGCTGTATATGTAAATTCTCCAAAGAACTTCATTAAAAAAATGTGTTATTTTGTCAGGCCAAATGTCCCTCCACAGTAAAAGGGTTGGTTGCAATAATGATATACAGCTCTACCAAGTTGACTACACTCTGAGTGGCTACGACCATATTTGGAAAACCAGTCAAACCCCCCCCCCCCCCTTTCCATCACACCTCTCTTCTTGCCGCTTAACTCTGTTACAAATCCATTATGGTTTTATACCTAGTTGAAGTGTTTGTGTTGCAGCTTGTCAGACAGTTTAAAGCATTTGATCCAAAGGCCTTAAACTGTCCGACAACCTTTAATAAACCTTTTTAAACTGGCGGTGTGATTCAACACAAAGGGTCCCAAATACAAAGCCATAAGCCCCATTTACACTACCCTTTTTTAACCAATCAATGCTGAGTTCGGACCGAGCTTGGATCAGTTAACCATGCCAAGCTTTGTTCTGACGACCGTTTACACATCACGCTAGCACGGTTCCTCTCCTCCTAGTGACGATCTACGGTACTGCTGCTCTCTAGGATTAAAAGGAGGGAATGAAGAAAATAAAAATGGCGGCACCCGTAACATTCAGGAAGTTATGCTTGGCTAGATTTCGTTGTTTGTGGAGAGTCAGGCGAAGACGGCAACTTTTGATAAATTTATTTGACAGAGTCGGCTTTTGGGACGTGGATAAGACAAACGATCTAATCAGGATTTACAGACGCAGGAAACAACGACAGACGTTGAGGTTCATCACACTGCTAAGCAGAATAATCACTGGAAATCATGTGTCACGGTAAGGAAGCTAGTATTATTATGAATGTCTGAAATTTCTGACTGTAAGGAGATGACGCGGTCTGCTCATGCGCTCTTTGTTATCAGAGAACCGGGCCAGAGAAGAACTGGGCCGAGCCCTACTATCGAACTGGTCTAGATTTAGCGCGGTCCGGTTGTGTCTGGCACGGTTGAGTTCAGTTGCGTTCCATTTACAATCGATAGTTATCTCAGTTACCGAGCTCGGAGCGTTCTCGGCACGGTTAAAAAAGGGTAGTGTAAACGGGGCTATATAGACAGCGGCACGGCGGGTAAAGCCCCCATAAAATTCTTCTGGGATTCTCTTGTCTTTTTAAAGTAAGTGGAAACGTTTTCATTTTCTCACCCTCGGACATTTCAGCTCCCCTTTTTAGCAACAGCTGTTAAATTACTATGAGGGTGAATATGGGATTATTTGTGCTCCGTGGCTTTAGCGGTGTCTGCCCCCTGTTTGAGCCGATACATGGAGGCTGATCTGGGGCTGTTGTCTTCTTGCTGCTCAACCGTCCTCCTCTAAGTTCAGAATCATCTAGGGGAGGGGAGGAGGAAGGCTGTTTGCTTGATGATGTGCTCTGATTGCAGAATATGAATTAGGTAGAAGGACAACCGACATAGAAAGGCAACCCGCTTTCTGATCTGACCGTTTTTTGAGCTAATTAACAAAGCTGACTGCCCATGAGCAGGTCCTTTGGTATTCAGTTCATCAGTGTCAAACAGGCCATATTATACAGACCATATTATACCCCCAAAACCTCAGAATTATTTATTTTTTTGTCATTGCACCTTCAGAGCCTACCTGAGTATTGTTGCTGTTCATCCCTTTAAGATCACAATGTGCTCATCTTCTAATGGCTACATTCAGCAGGATAATACGTTATATGTTCTCACAAACCTAAACCCATCTCATACCTGATATTTTCAATTCAATTTCAATTTTATGTATGTAGTGCTAATTCACACCATGTCATCTCAAAGCACTTTATAAAGTCAAATTCAATCAAATCATACTGATAGATTTCGTCAAAAAGTTTTCTCTCTAAGGAAAGCCAGCAGGTTGCATCAAGTCTCTCCAAGCAGCATTCACTCCTCCTGAAAGAGCGTAGAGCCACAGTGGACAGTCGTCTGCATTGTTGATGGCTTTGCAGCAATCCCTCATACTGAGTATGCATGAAGTGATGGTGGAGAGGAAAACTCCGCTTTAACATGATGGAAAACCTCCATCAGAACCAGAACCAGGCTCAGTGTGAACGCTCATCTGTCTTGACTGACTGGGTGTTAGAGAAGACAGAGCAGAGACACAGAAAGCACAGAAGCTCACATTGACCCAGGAGTACTTTCTATTTTATGTGGTAATGGCAGATGATCTGCCTCCCCTGGATGATGGCATAGCTAGAAGAACACCAGACCAGGTGTACCTTCTATAAAGAGAAAAAAGACAGAGAGGACAAAAAGTTAAAAGTTGAAATAACAACATACAATGCAAAACTGGAGAACAATAGGAGAACTTAGCAGCATAACTAAAAAATAGCTCAAGATAACCTAAATGGTAAATTGCTTGTACTTGTACATCACTTTAACTTTTCCGACGACCCCAAAGAGCTTTACATTACAGTCATTCACACACACATTCACACCCAGACCTTAGCCACTCTAACTATACGTTTTTTTTTTAACAAGGAACGCTTTAAGCCTAGTCTTAAAAGTAGACAGTGTAACTAAAGGATCTGCCTCCCATTCTAATTTTAGAGACTCTGGGAACCACAAGTAGACCTGCTGTCTTAGAGTGAAATGCTCTGTTAGGAATCAGAGCTCTGATATATGATGGAGCTTGATTATTAAGGGCTTTATCAGTGAGAAGGATACTTTTAAATTCTATTCTTGATTTAACAGGAAGCCAATGAAGGGAAGCTAAAATTGGAGAAATATGATCCCTCTTGTTGATTTTCATCAGAACTCTTGCTGCAGCATTTTGGATCAGCTGAAGGCTTTGAACTGCATTTTGGGGACTTCCTGATAGTAAAGAATTACAATAGTCCAGCCTTGAAGTAACAAATGCATGGACTAGAATTTAAAAGCAGTCGAAGTAAGTGATTGGATTCATCAGGATTTATGGATAAATATAACTGAGTGTCATCAGCATAACAGTGGAAATTAATCCCATGCTGTCTGATAATTTTGCCTATCGGAAGCATATATATAGTAAAGAGAATTGGTCCAAGGACTGAACCCTGTGGTACTCCACAGGTGACCCTAGAGTTTGAGGAAGATTTATTATTAACATGAACAAACTGGAATCTGTCCGACAGATAAGATTTAAACCAGCCTAATGCTTTCCCCTTAATCCCTACAGTATGCTCAAGTCTTTGTAGGAGAATATTGTGATCAACTGTATCAAATGCAGCACTGAGATCTAACAGGACAAGTATAGACACAAGTCCATTATCTGAGGCCATGAGAATATCATTAGTGACCTTCACCAGAGCTGTTTCAGTGCTATGATGAGCTCTGAAGCCTGACTGAAACTCCTCAAGTAGGTCATTACTTTGTAAATAATCACAAAGTTGATTAGCAACTACTTTCTCAAGAATTTTAGATAATAAAAGAAGATTAGATATAGGTCTGTAGTTTACTAACTCATCTTGATCAAGAGAAGGTTTCTTAAGTAAAGGTTTAATAACAGCTACTTTAAAAGCCTGTGGTACATATCCATTTACTAAGGATAGATTAATCATGTCTAAAATAGGGGCATTAATCAAAAGGAATACTTCCTCAAACAACTTGGTTGGGATTGGGTCTAACATACAACTTTAAGGTTTACATGAAGCTAAAAGTTTAGATAACTCAGAAAGCTCTACTGCTTCTAAACAGTCCAAACACCAATTAAAATCCGTCCGTCCGTCCGTCCGTTGTCTTCCGCTTATCCGGGGTCGGGTCGCGGGGGTAGCAGCTTCAGTAGGGAGGCCCAGACGTCCCTCTCCCCAGCCACTTGGGCCAGCTCCTCAGGAGGAATCCCAAGGCGTTCCCAGGCCAGCCAGGAGACATAGTCCCTCCAGCGTGTCCTGGGTCTTCCCCTGGGCCTCCTCCCGGTGGGACGTGCCCGGAACACCTCTCCAGGGAGGCGTCCAGGAGGCATCCTGACCAGATGCCCGAGCCACCTCAACTGGCTCCTCTCGACGTGGAGGAGCAGCCGGGAGCTCTACTCTGAGTCCTCCCCGGATGACTGAGCTCCTCACCCTATCTCTAAGGGAGAGCCCAGACACACTACGGAGAAAACTCATTTCAGCCGCTTGTATCCGGGATCTCGTTCTTTCGGTCACGACCCAAAGCTCGTGACCATAGATGAGGGTAGGAACGTAGATCGACCGGTAAATCGAGAGCTTCGCCTTTTGGCTCAGCTCTCTCTTCACCACAACGGATCGGTACAGCGCCCGCTTCACAGCAGACGCTGCACCAATCTGCCTGTCGATCTCCCGCTCCATCTTCCCCTCATTCGTGAACAAGACCCCAAGATACTTGAACTCCTCCACTAGGGGCAGGACATCCTCCCCAACCCGGAGAAGGCACTCTACCCTTTTCCGGTTCAAGACCATGGTCTCGGATTTGGAGGCACTGATTTTCATCCCGGCCGCTTCGCACTCGGCTGAGAACCGCTCCAGTGAGAGCTGTAGATCACGCCCTGATGAAGCCAATAGGACCACGTCATCCGCGAATAGCAGAGACGCAATCCTAAGGCCACCAAAGCGGATCCCCTCAACACCTTGGCTGCGCCTAGAAATTCTGTCCATAAAAGTTATGAACAGAATCGGTGACAAAGGGCAGCCTTGGCGGAGTCCAACTCTCACCGGAAAAGAGTCCGACTTACTGCCGGCAATGCGGACCAGACTATGACACCGGTCGTACAGAGACCTGACAGCCCTTATTAAAGGGTCCGGTACTCCATACTCCCGGAGTACCCCCCACAGGATCCCCCGGGGGACACGGTCGAATGCCTTCTCCAGATCCACAAAGCACATGTAGACTGGTTGGGCAAACTCCCATGCCCCCTCAAGAATCCTGCTGAGGGTATAGAGCTGGTCCAGTGTTCCACGGCCAGGACGAAAACCACACTGCTCTTCCTGAATCCGAGATTCGACTATCCGACGGACCCTCCTTTCCAGAACCCCTGAATAGACCTTACCAGGGAGGCTTAAGAGTGTGATTCCTCTGTAGTTGGAACACACCCTCCGGTCCCCCTTTTTAAATAGGGGGACCACCACCCCAGTCTGCCAATCCAGGGGAACTGCCCCCGATGTCCACGCAATGTTGCAGAGCCGCGTTAACCAACACAGCCCCACAACATCCAGAGCCTTAAGGTACTCAGGGCGAATCTCATCCACCCCCGGAGCCTTGCCACCGAGGAGCTTTTTAACAACCTCGGCAACCTCAGCACCAGAGATGGGAGAACCCGACCCAGAGTCCTCAGGCTCTGCTTCCTCAATGGAAGACGTGTTGGTGAGATTAAGGAGGTCTTCGAAGTATTCCGCCCACCGACGCACGACGTCCCGAGTCGAGGTCAGCAGCACACCACCCCCACTGTAAACAGTGTTGGTACTGCACTGCTTCCCCCTCCTGAGACGCCGGATGGTGGACCAGAATCGCTTCGAAGCCGTACGGAAGTCTTTCTCCATGGCCTCTCCGAACTCTTCCCACGCCCGAGTTTTTGCCTCGGCGACCAGCCGAGCCGCCTGCCGCTTCGACTGCCGGTACACATCAGCTGCTTCCGGAGTCCCACAGGCCAAAAAAGCCCGATAGGACTCCTTCTTCAGCTTGACGGCTTCCCTCACCGCTGGTGTCCACCAGCGGGTTCGAGGGTTGCCGCCACGACATGCACCGACAACCTTGCGGCCACAGCTCCGACTAGCCGCCTCAACAATATAGGCGCGGAACATGGTCCATTCAGACTCAATGTCCCCCGCCTCCCTCGGGACGTGTTTAAAGTTCTCCCGGAGGTGGGAGTTAAAGCTCCGCCTCACAGGGGACTCCGCCAGACGTTCCCAGCAAACCCTCACAGTGCGTTTGGGCCTGCCCGGTCGGACCGGCTTCCTCCCCCGCCATCGGAGCCAACTCACCACCAGGTAGTGGTCGGTGGAGAGCTCCGCCCCTCTCTTCACCCGAGTGTCCAAGACATGCGGCCGCAGGTCAGATGAAACGACAACAAAGTCGATCATTGAACTACGACCTAGGGTGTCCTGGTGCCAAGAGCACATATGGACACCCTTATGCTTGAACATGGTGTTTGTGATGGACAATCCATGACGAGCACAGAAGTCCAACAACAAAACACCACTCGAGTTCAGATCAGGTGGGCCATTCCTCCCAAACCACGCCCCTCCAGGTCCCACTGTCATTGCCCACGTGAGGCGTTGAAGTCCCCCAGCAAAACGAGGGAGTCCCCAGGAGGGGCACTCTCCAGTACCCCTTCCAAGGACTCCAAAAAGGGTGGGTAATCTGAACTGCTGTTTGGCGCATAAGCGCAAACAACAGTCAGAACCCGTCCCCCCACACGAATGCGGAGGGAGGCCCACCTCTCTGTTCACCGGGGAAAACCCCAACGTGCAGGCACCGAGATGGGGGGCAACAAGTATGCCAAACCCCAGCTCGGCGCCTCTCACACTTTTTCAGTGTATTACACTAAATCTGATAAGAAGTCTGGGAACTGATCTAAAAACTGAGTAAGGGGCCTGGTGGCTATACAAGACAACAGACAGAAGAGGTTTTATTGCTTTGCAGTTTTCAAAAGAATTGTAGTTAATAATTGGCCTGGGACTAACTAATAAATCAGACTAAAATATAGTATACAATGTGTTATGCCAGAAACCCTAAATGCTAACTTTTATTAATTAGCTGTTATGAACTTATTTATGTTGGAAAAGTCGTGATCTGACCGGGTTGTGACCAATCAGACTTTTCCAGCAAACGTTGATAACACAAATTATAACTGCAATTGGAGTTTAACCCTTGCTTCTTTATACAAACCAATGAAGACGTCTCAGTGATTTCAATTAACTCAAAAAGAGGTAATTCTGTACTCTTAGGCTACGTTCACACTGCAGCCTGAAGTGACCCAATTCAGATTTTCTTGCCCATATGTGACCTGTATCTGATTTTTTTATGACAGTCAGAACAACACAGATTTTTTCAAATGCGACCCAGGACACTTGGACATGTGGTCCTGAAT